>NC_037680.1:23638401-23661279 GCF_003255815.1 Theropithecus gelada | reverse complement strand
AAACCCCACAAAAAAAAAAAAAAAAAAAAAAAAAAAAAAAAAAAAGACCCAGCAATTCCACTCTAGGGTATATACCCAAAAGAAGTGACAGCAGGTGTTGAAACCAAAACTTGCACACAAATGTTCATAGCAGCACCGTTCACAATTGCCAAAAGGTGGAAACAACCCAACTGCCCATCAACAGATGAGCGGACAGACAAAAGGTAGTCTATCTATACAATAGAACAGTAGGATAGTATTGAGCCATAAAAACGAAGGCAGTACTGAGGCATGATAAAACATGAATGAACTTTGAGAACATTGAGTTAAGTGAAAGAAGCTAGTCATAAAAGATCACATATTTTGTGATTCCATGTATGTAAAATGTCCAGAATAGGCAAATTTACAAAGGCAGAAGTAGATTAGTGGTTGATTGGAGCTGAAGGAGATGAAGGGATGGAAGAGGGGAGTTGTGACAGCTGAAGGGTAGAGTGTTTCTCTTTGTGATGATGAAAATATTCTAAAATTGTGTCAATGATTGTCCATATATCTGTGAATATATTAAAAACCATTGACTTATAGGCTTTGAATAGGTGAATTATAATGTATGTAAATTGTATCTCACTAAAGCTGTTTTTGTTTAAATTTTTTTCAAAATGAGGAAAAAAAAAAAAATGTCTTAGGAGCTTACGCAAACTCCTGCTAGATCCAGTATGGATAGTGACCATGAGTGCCACTCCAATGGTAGAGCTGAAAACAAAACAGAACTGGGAGTGTGTCAGACAGAAAGGGAAAGAATGGAAAACCATGCACAAAGCCTAGGAGGCAGTGCTTGGCTTTCACATCCTCTATGACACTGAGACATTGAGAGGAAGTTGGAACACAGGGAACATGTCAAGAGAACAAGGCTAGATATAAGCCACTACGGAGTCTGGAATCACTTACCCAGAATATAGGCAGGGCCCGGAAAGCAGGCTTCAGGATGACTCTGCCACTCACTGGGTACGTTTGCAGGCAAATGATGTCATCGGATATACGTTCATGACATTATATAAATGGATATTCTCTGTAAAATGGGAATAAACACACCCATCTCACAAGACACTATAAAGATTAAATGAAGCAATACAGATAAAGCAAATAATGTAGAAACTGGCGAACAGTATGCAGTCAATAAATATTAGCTCTTTGAGCCTGTTGGAAGCCAAAAGAGTTTAAAATGAGAAATTTCCACTAATCAACAAAATGTTATAGTAGATGACAAAGGTTTCAAGCTTTTTGAACTTTTGAGTAATTTGTACACATTACCACTAATTTAACTTCCTCTGATCCATCAAGACATACACATGCTTTTTAAAAAAATTCTGCAGAGAAGTATAGTAAATGTCTCCTAGACTAATGATACTGGCCTCAGTAGCTTAAGCTTAGCCATAAAAATAATAAGTTTCTCTTGCTATGATTTCTAATTAAATATCCCAAACTTTATTCCAGGTATAAGCAATCCAATATTGGCAGAGCTAATTCAACCAAGAACACTCTATCCAGTAAATAAATTCTCAGAAGCCAAAATTTCCATTTACACCTGTAAACAGAACATTTAATTTAATGCAAATTGTTAAATAATAAGACCAATGGGCAATGAACCATACTAAACACATCACATGAAATGGATCAGTCATGCAGCATGGTGACCAGAAAAAAAATTTATGTCATGTTCTACAGCTAAAAATAGTACATGTTTACACACATTCATGCGCACACATGCATTCATGCATACACATACACACACAGAACAAGGTGCTACCACAGAGGTGTAGCATGCATATAAAAAAATGCAGAAATCCCGAATGAAGGAAATGAAGGGATGGAAGAGGGGAGATGTGACAGCTAAAGGGTACAGGGTTTTTCTGTACATTCCTCTGTATTTAAAATCTTTTGGTCATCTTCCATGGTATCATCTAACCATAAAGAATGCTATTTTATACAATGCTTAGCAGAGCAGTTGTTAGGAAGAGGAGTCTTGCAAATTGCTTCACTGAAGCTAAAAATCATTAAGGAGTAGACTGAAGCATGTTCTTTATTGAGACCTCCTCCTCGAGAGAGAGTTCAGAAGTCACAGTCCACAAATTTAAAACTAACAAAATACCTACAGAGTTCTTCTAATTGTGAGACACACAAGACTACAATAACTCAGTGTAGTTCACATTTTTTCTATCATAGACTGGACAATAGATATGGCTTAGGCTTCAGAGATTTGGGGGAGCACTCAAGGTGCCAGATTCAGGATGTATCTTACTGTGTGTCTGGAAAGCAAGTACTTGAGAGAAAACGTTTGGAAGAAAATAGGTTTCATTTTCAAAACTTTTTCAGCTTTTCAAAATAAATAAATAAATACATAAATACATAAACCATCAAGTATCTGAGCTTGGAAACAATTTAAAAGAAAAAAAAAAAACGCATGGGTTGTATTTCTCCATAGTCACCAAGGTGGTGACACCCGAACATGGGCTTTTTGAACAACAAAACAAAATTCTTAATGCCGATGTAACACTTACAATGTTTGGGTTCCCAGGGTCTGAAGAGCATGCAGACCAAAAAGTCAATCACATTTCAGAGGCAAATTACTTGTATTTGTAAGTATGTGTTTGTACCTGTTTGCCTGGAGCCGAGCAGATTCACAAGACATGGGATTCCTGGGGCTAAAACCAGTAAAGTCCAGGGTGAGTAGAGGGCAAGTTGGTCACTCTTTGTGTTTATCAATAAACGACTAGAACTGATGTGTAATGTCAACACACACATCAGATCAACACATATATGTTGAAATAATTTTAAGATAATGCCTTTCAAAAAATTAAAATTCAAAATATTCAGCTAAATTAAACATTAATTATCAGTTCTCCCTAGGATTCTTTAATTATTTCCACTTCCTTGATGCCAATCAAATTAAAGGAAGTTTTCAGGTGTATTTTTTAATCAGAAGGACCCAGAGTCTACCTAAGAACTCACCCCAAGTCCATTGACCCACCACCATTTGGAAAGGTTTTTAAAAATAAATTTTAATGTAAAATCATTTCTATACTGATTCTTCTTTTAATAATTCACATCAAATTTGCATTAACCTGCAACATTAATAGGATTAAGGAAATACAAATATAATCTGGAATATGGCTTTAACCCAACCTAAATAAAAACATCAGATCATCTTCTTTATTACATCAATTAGGCTTAGCATTTTCTCCTTGCTAAGAGATTTGCTAATAAGACTAATATCATAAAAGGAAGAAGAAAGTTTTTATATTTACCCACCTTAATCACTACCCACCTACTTCTTCATATCTTTATGAAAAGTTGGAATATAGATTAGCAAAAGAACAGTTATTTCTTTCTATATTCACTGTAGGTATATTTGTTTTCTCAGTTAATTACTTCTAAATTTCTAATTATGTCTGCTGTAAATACTTTATTATAAAGTATTTCTACATAATTAATTAAGAAGTAGTGATAATATAGGACTGCTTCATCCAAAGATCTACAGGCATATGGGAAATGCTGTGAATTACCAAATAAGTCCATTGAGTGAAACATAAAGTAAAAATGAGTTTAAGAGACAGCTAGACATGTTTATGTAGGCAAAAGGGGTTGGAAGATATGCTGACAACACAAAGAGGTGTGTTGCAATAAACTTGAAGGGGACAGGCCATTGGGCCAACCATCCCTTTTCTATCCAGGAATTCCTTATGTTCTCATTAGCGTCTCACATATGGACAGCTGCGTTATTAAAATTAGTCATAAATTTGAGTCAACGAAAGAGTCTGCTGTCTCCATTTTTTTTTCCTTTACATATTCAATACACAAACACATATATGCAAAAGTTTCAACTTTTGTTCAGGGAAGTATTTTATGTCCAGATGTCAGATTTTTGTGACTCATGGCCAAGGACGAGGGAAGGGTTTTGTGAACAAGCTTGATCTGATCATGTCCACCTCGGACAAGTACATGTTCATGGCACCTCACTTGCATAAATACAACATTTTAAACTGTCCTTTCAATGGTCACCTTTAGTACTGAGTCAGGCCTGAAGTTTCTATGGCAGAGTTTCTTTGGAGAGAAAATGTTTAAAGGGTTAGAGAAAAAGGTCAGTTCTTGCATTCCTTTATCTTTTCTCATATTTTGAAATATGCCATCAGAAAATATTTTGGAGAGGATTGGTTAGACGCCAAGAGTTTCACTGACCCTTTTAGTTGTTGCCATTTTACATTTCTTGCCTCAGGAACTGGTTGAGCTTTTGAACGCATTCACATTTAATTTATATGATGTGGGCATAATCTGCATCTGACTATAAATACCAAACACCTGCATTAGCACTTTACAACTAACAAGCACTTGGGTCCCCACTGTCTCATTTGCTCTAAATCACAAACCTATTAGGTTGGCGCTATTATCTTTTACTTATAGATTAGAAACTGAGGCCCAGAGAAGCTAAGTGACTTGGCCACATTTACTTGCTCAAGTGATAAGTGACCAAGTTAAAACTGGTGCTGCCTGGCTCAATCTTTATTAAAATACACCTGGGAACACGGATATGAGAGTGAATACATTTCCATTGTTATATGATTTTTTACAATAAAGTTGGGCAAAAAGATAAACAACGAGCTTATGTCTATTAGGCCCATTTCAAAACATCCCCAATCCAATCCATTACACAGTAAGAACGTAGGCACGTATGCTACTCAGCTATTTTAAGAAAATAGTAAAGATGCCGGGCGCGGTGGCTCAAGCCTGTAATCCCAGCACTGTGGAAGGCCAAGGCAGGTGGATCAAGAGGTCAGGAGTTCAAGATCAGCCTGATCAATATGGTGAAAGCCCGTCTCTATTAAAAATACAAAAATTAGCTGGGCATGGTGGTGTGGGCCTGTAATCCCAGCTACTCAGGAGACTGAGGCAGGAGAATCGCTTGAACCCGGGAGGCAGAGGTTACAGTGAGCTGGAGCTGAGATTGCGCCACTGCACTCCAGCCTAGGCGACAGAGTGAGACTCCATCTCAAAAAAAAAAAAAAAAAAAAGGAAAGAAAAAGAAAACAGTAAAGACGACGCTGGGCATGGTGGCTCGTGCCTATAGTCCCAGCACTTTGGGAGGCCAAGGTGGGTGGATTGCTTGAGCCCAGGTCTTCAAGACCAGCTTGGGCATCATGGGGAAACTTGATCTCTACAAAAAATACAAAAACTAGCCGGGTGTGGTGGCACGTGCCTGTAGTCCCAGCTACTCCGGAGGCTAAGATGGGAGGATCTCTTGAGCCCGGAGAGTCAAGGTTGCAGTGAACTGTAATTGCACCACTGCACTCCAGCCTGCACAAGAGTAAGACTCTATCTCAAAAAAAAAAAAGAAAAAGAAAAAATAGTAAAGATGATTAAGAAAAAAAATTAATATAGTCACTAGTTAATGACTTCTTTACAGTTCTGTTATCATTTTTTGTATTTTGGCTAGAAAAAATGGACAAATACTAGAGGCAATAAGTAAATCAAAATACTGAAGTTATTTGTTTATATTTATTTAAATTTTAAGCATCATACCTTTCACAGCAGAAACTCAGACCCTACCTACAATAGATTTTAATGAGCTGACAATTACTGAAAATAGTATTCTCCCAACAAAAGTCAAATTCACATTCAAAAGCTATTAATAGCGTTTGTTGCCAACAGAAGCCTTATTCGATATTTGGGCGTAACAGAACTGGGATATGAACATGACAGAGAGAGGGGCAGTGGTGGCAGGAAGAGGGGGATGAGGAGTGAGAAAGAGACTGCTGCACTATACCCGACATCTAAGAAGATGTCAGGGACCCTAAAGCCCCTAAGGAGCAGCCCCAAACCCCCAATCCCTTCCGACATACTCATTGTATCTGCTGTGGGACCCATTTTACACTCTGATTCTCTCATGGAATTATGCCCTGGCCTGAACCCCACCCAGTTTGAGGCTGCTCCCCGGATAATCTGTCCAGCCCTTGCCAATCTTCTCCTATCAAGAGTTAGAGCCTGTTCATGAGAACCACCCCCCCCACCCCGCCCCGCCACCCAGCTGATTGGGGTCCTATTCCAACTGAGGGAGGCCCTGCAGCAAGTACAAGACATTGCCTCATACTGGCTCACCCAATGTGGGCCCTTGGGTACTGAGGTCAGCCTCTTGAGAGCTTTGTTCACCAAAGCCCTTTAGCTATTATCATTGAAACATTGGCCTTTCTCCTTGTAGCTCTGATACTAGGCTTTATCCTCTCTCTCTTCCAACCTACTCTAGGTCCCAATATGCCTTTACCCCAGCCTGGAAGGGTTATAGCACGTCATAGGTGATTTAAACTAATTTCAGTGGTGGTTGATGGATTTAAAGGACCTGACCTCCTGTGCATTAGGAAGATCTACTCTCACCTTCACTTTATTTTGTAGCTATCATTTGACTAGATGAGCCTGCCTTCTATACTCCCAACAGCATTCATCATAGACAGTCTGTCTTCCCTACTGCAAGGACCTGCAAGGACCAAGTCTGTCCTGATCACTGTTTTATGCTATTCCCAGCAAGGAGGCCAGCACATAGAAGAGAATGAACAAGCGCTTGCTGAATGAATAAATATATGATACACATGTGCAATTGTCAAGTAATTACTAGCTTGGGAAAGTTAGTCCCATCACATAGTTGAACTTATTAATTGGCTGATAATACCAATGCATTAGCCAACACATTTACTTTGACTTCAAAATATTTATGCATAGAAGCATATTTTGAAAAACTGTTTAACCAACTTCTAGGGATAGAAAAGATTTTAAGTATCTTTCCATTCAGTTGTTGCTTTACAGTGTATGCAGAATTTATTTTGCATCTCTGCCCTCTCAAGAGTGAATTAAAGCACAATTATGTTAAATAATGTTTTTACCTACCGTTTTCGCTTCTGTGAAATTTTTCTCCCTTCAAAAGAGCATTTGCTAAATTTATTTTACAAAAATCTGAGTGAAGTGAAGTGAAAGCCTTTTACTGGGGGTAGTGTTACATTCAACAACAGAACTACAAAAAAATATGTTTTTTGGGGGACTAACATTTATCAGAAAAAATTCTAGAAAATTACTGTAACGGCCGGGCGCCATAGCTCATGCCTGTAATCCCAGCACTTTTTGAGGCCAAGGTGGGTGGATCATAGGGTCAGGAGTTCGAGCTGGCTAACATGGTGAAACCCCATCTCTACTAAAATCACAAAAATTAGCCAGGCATGGTGGCACATGCCTGTAATCCCAGCTACTCAGGAGGCCAAGGCAGGAGAATTGCTTGAACTAGGAGGCAGAAGTTGCAGTGAGCTGAGATCATGCCACTGCACCCCAGCCTGGGCGACAGAGTGAATCTCCGTCTCAAAAAAAAAAAAGAAAAGAAAGAAAATTACTGAAACGTATTCAGATAGTCTCATTATGCTTACTTAAAACTAAAAGAATTTAATTAATATATCACAAAAATGACACATTTTTTTAAATGTTCAGCCTCTATAGGATCCCTGCTGTCCTACTCTCTTATTCCCAAATACACCCAAACAGTTTTCCAATTTCACTACCAAACTACTCTCTTGAACAACTCTATTTATAGTTTAGTATCTTTGTGTACCTAGGACAAGTAACAAACCAGTTATGAGAAAGGAAAGAAAATAATAATTTCTTCAGGTTGCTCTCCTAAAACCAAGGCTTCCTTTCTAATATGTATTCACACATGATTTATCTGCACAAGGAACTGTGTCAGGACTAAGCTGAGTCATAGGACTCTGGGTTCAATTTTTACTTAGACAGTGACCCCGAATGACTCTGATCCAGTCCTTTCAGCACTGTTTCCCTACCTGTCCCTTAAGAATAATATTTACCCTTTATCAGTTTCACAAAGATGCCTCCACATCTGAAACATACTTGAGACTTCCAAAATGCGTTTGATTATTTTGTCTTATTCCATCAAAATCTTAAATCTTCTTTTTTTCCAAACTGGGCAAAATAATATCTGCCAACCTTGAGGGTTTAAGGATTGAGATCATGCATGTGAAAAAGCTTTGAAATTCAAAGATGTTTCACGTGTAAAAGGTATTTTTATTTCAATACTTTTGCAAATGTATGTCTAAACTAAATGGAAATTATTCAAAAATCCAATGAGACAGTTCCAACTTTTGGTACTCCTATTAATATGAAGTGAGGGAATGGTATGGCCTTCCTGTGGCTGCATGCATTGTCAGTAAAACATGCCTACATGTGGAGTTCTTTGTTCAGTGATGAAAATTAATTTGTACCATGGTATTCATACTCAGTTCAAACAGTATTTTTAAGTGTCCACTATGTGCCAGATACTTCCTAGGAGTTGGGAGTATACTGATGAAACTGACAATGTCTCTATTCTCAGAGAAGGTCATATCTAGTTAAAAGAAGATATATAAACGAATGATTGGACACAAAAAGCCAACCTAGGAACCAGGGGAAGATGGCATGTGACCTGAGTTAAGGACTGAACAGAAGTCAGTCACATGAAGGGAGAAGGAAAGAACATTCCAGGTAGAGTAAATAGGATAGGAAAGGTCCCTAACACTGGAAACAACTTGCTTTGTTCACGAAAAAATGTAAACAATATTACAGAAGTCGCATAAGCCATTTGAAGAGTAGTGGGAGAGGAGGTTGAAGAAATGAAAATGTTCCACCTAAAAGGGCCTCATCATTAATCTAAGTGAAATAACTCAGAAATGGAAAACCAAATACCGTATGTTCTCATTTATAAATGGGAGCTAAGGTGTGAGGATGCAAAAACATACAGAGTGATATAATGAACCTTGGGGATGCAGGGTGGGAGGTTAGGAGGTGAGTGAGGGATAAAAAACTACATACTGGGTACCATGTGCATTGCTTGGATGACAGGTGCACTAAAATCTCAGAATTCACCACTAAAGAACCAATCCATGTAATCAAAAACCACAATCCATGTAATCAAAAACCACCTGTACCCCAAAAACTATTGAAATTAGAAACATTAAAAATAATTTTATAAAAGCACTATTTCAAGGCTGAAAAAAGGTGAGGGGCTCATATGCTTTGCTAAAGAACCTATGGATTCTCCAGTTGGCACTCAGCTTCTCACACTGTGCAAATCAAACCCTAGGGACAAACAGGATTAACATGACCCAGCTTCTTGGATTCTTGATTTTGCCCAACAGTATGGGAGAGAAACAAGGTTGAAGTTGAAGAACTATTGATTCAAAACAAGCTTTGTAAATATTAAAATACCCATCCTTAGAGTTACTTCGAGGAAAGACTTGAGAAACACAGCAGGTATGAAATGGAGAACCATGGATGGTTTTATTGTCAGCAGCGGCATGAGCAGAAATATGTTTTAGAGCAGTGGTTCCCAACCTTTTTGGCACCAGGGCCCAGTTTCGTGGAAGACAAAGTTTCCACAGATGCAGGGATTGAGGGGATGGTGTTGGGATGAGTCAAGAGCATTACATTTACTGTGCACTTTATTTCTGTTATTATTACATTGAAATATACAGTGAAATAATTATACAACTCACCATAATGTAGAATCAGTAGGACCCCTGAGCTGGTATTCCTGCAACTAGATGGTCCCATCTGGGGGTGATGGGAGACAGTGACAGATCATCAGGCATTAGATTCTCATAAGGAGCTCACAGCCTAGATCCCTCACATGTGCAGTTCACAATAGGGTTCGCGCTCCTATGAGAATCTAATGTCACTGCTGATCTGACAGGAGGCGGAGCTCAGGCAGTAATGTGAGCCTTGGGGAGCAGGTGTAAATACAGATGAAGCTTCGCTTGCCTGCCTCCCACTCACCTCCTGCTATGCAGCCTGGTTTCTCAAGGGTTCCGGGGCCTAGGGATTGGGGACCCTTGTTTTAGAGCAATCACTCACTCTGATGATGGTGTGGAGAACAGATGTGAGGAGGAAAGACTGGAAACAGGAAGGCCAGTTAGGTGGCAGGCACAGTCTTCCAGGAAAGAGATGACGAGTAGCTAAAGTAGGGTAGCCAGTGTTGGAGGATAGAAATGCTTTAAGAAACAGGCATAGGTATGCAGCTTAGCCATATGGAGTGCTTGAATGTGGAAGTAAAGGAAAAGAGAGGAGTCATGGATAAACCCAGAGTTGGGGCTTGGAAGACTGGCTACATTCCGGTGCCACTGAACAAGTTGGAGTATATGGGAGAAAGTAAAAAGTTAGAACAAGATGATGACTTTAGCTTTGAAAATGTAAATTTCTACATGCCATGGAACTCCAGGTGAAGATGCTGAGAATTTATCCTGATAGCCTTCTCTAATTCTCCTAGTGAAAAATCACAAGCATTTACAAGGTGGTCAGAATTAGATGGGCATTTTACTTTTTATCTTTCCAACTTTCAGTCGCCATCTCCAGAGTTCATATATGACCTAGACTCAGCTCCTTCACTGTCTTCTCTGATGTCTGTCAGTCCACGACAAGCATTAACTGCCTGGGTGTGGTTTTCTCAGAGAAGTCTTGACACTCTAGTTCTGTATCATTCCCTGGATTTTAAGCTTTTCAATAGCAATGCTGTGTGTCACTGACAATGTGGACTGCTCATAAATAAATAACCTAGAAGAAAATTCATTATCGTATCATCCATCAATCCCTTAGTCTCCTGAATCCCTATTTTTGAATTTTATTTCACCTCTAACAAAATCTTTATCAATTCGAATCTAGCTCCTGGTCTCCCAGTTGTAATAAAACAGATATGGATCTCAGGTGGAGAGTAAGCATCAGAAACAGATGAGCTCACAAGACAAAAATCTTATGTCCCTATTTTCCTGTTTTCATGCAAATGTCCCAGTAATTAAATCAGGAAAAGAATGTAGCAAAAACATATCAGCCAAATGGTTTTAAAATTTCAAAAGAAGCTGTAAATATGGTCCTTTTTAGAAGATCAGGTTCTAACTAGAGTAGGAGAAAGGGTAGCATTTGTTCTGATGAAGCAGTTTTTAAATTCTTGTCAGTGATTTGAAGAGAGATAACTGATGTATGTTGAAGAAGCCTGTGAGATTTTTAAATAGTTCGGACGCTACGGGGAGCATTTTTTTCTTAAAGCAATGTACTCAGAAGTGTTGGCAAGATTTTATTTGAACGTAGCAGTGCTTATGTGAGGAAGTTATTTTGAATTACCCTAGTATAAATATGTATGACTTTATTTGTATTGAAAATTTCCTTTGCAAGTGAGCAAATGAGGGACTGTTATATATCTATATTGCTTTGTAAATTATTTAGGTATTTCATTTTGGAAATAAAATATCATACCCAGAATTCAAAAATAACATCAGAATTCTGTTTGTACCCACAGGTGATTCTTGCACCTACATTCATACCTTTTAACTTTAATTTGCCATGTAGAACAAATGGTTTCTGTTATCTTAAGTCTGGCTTTTTTATATAGCATTCATGCATACATACATTCATTCACTCATTCATCAGCTCCTCTCATGAACCAAGCACTATGCTAGGTACTGGGCATGCAGCAATAGTATTGAACTGTCCTTTGTCATAACATAGTTCAGGTAAACATTCCATTTCCTCCACGCAATATTCTGTAGCACAGTGAAATTTTCAAATCTTAGGGTCATATGTTATTATTTAAAGGCTAAGCATGTTGAAGGCTGTGAACAAGCCTAGCATTGAAAGCGTATTCCCTCTAAATACAGGTAAGAAGAGGCGAGGGCCCCAAGAAATAAGGCCCATAGCAAGGGAGAGCAAAAAGAGGGCCGGAAGGGTATTGGAGAAAGCATTAAAATCAGGGCTCAAACTTTCCCCTTAATGTCTTTGGGCAACCAATTGTTGTTCTACATGAAAATGAAGCTGCTAGCAAGAAAATCACCCAACCCATTATCTGCAGAGCCTGTCCATTTACTTATAGAAGGAAAAAAAAAAAAAAAAAAAAAAAACTCATCTTCTCCATTTTCCTTCTTTAGCTATTGTGTGGGATTGGAGGGGAAAGGGATCATTGATCCTAAATTACTACTTCACCTTGCCTTCATGAGCAACACACCTCTTCTAGTTCATTCCATTCTCTCCTTATGATTTCTTTCCTCTGTCAGAGACCTATTATATTTTAATGTGTTTACTTAAAAACAAACTGCAAGAAGTCTCATCAGAGTCATTTATTTAAAGAATGAGACAAACATACACATGCAGCTCTGTGTTTGCTCCTTCAATTCTTTTTTAGGCTGTGTATAAAGGTGACACAAAAAAAGAAGAAGAAAACAGCTTGTGTTAAATAATGAAATCAAGTACATAAGACTGTAAAAAGGAGGGTGTAGGGTCTCAAGTACCCATGGTCCCTGCCTGCTACCCTCATCTGTCCTCATTCTTATCTCAAGTTGTAAGTTTTCAGTAGGAGATCAGTTTATATCTCCCTAAAGCTTCTAAATGAATGACAGATTCCACAAACAGCAACAAATATTACTATATAATAGGCACTGTTCCAGGGGGTTGCAAAAGAGACATCAGTGATAAATCACCTTCCTTTGTTAAATAAATTACTATTTAGAGAGCATAAATGAAGTAATAGTTTAACATTTTCCAAGTGACGGTGCTTTGTGTTAATATCATAAAAGCGTTAGTGTCCCTCAAATTCAAAGTCCAAGGTGATTTCAAATGACATTCATAAGCATATTTCACCTAACCCTGAACGTTTTCTTCCACCATGGGAGAATCCTCCTTGGGAGAAGCAAAACTTCAATATAGATCATCTTTAGGCTGTAACAAAGCTGTAACAAATAATGTTTCAATATCCCATAGAGCTACATGACAGTAGGTAGTAATATAACTCAGGGCTATACTGATTTCTCTAAACTGAAATCCCAAATTCTTAGCAGATAGATAAATTAAGCTTTAAAAGAATGGGGTTTTAATTTGTCCTTCTTGTTTTAAAACACCAAATATTTTCTGTGAACTTTCAGCTTTGTTCTTTCCCTCTTGTCTGGAAGGGTGCTAGCTGAGTGCCAAGAACAACAGGTAAGCCAGCTTCCCTCAACCCAGAAAAATTATGCCTTTGCCACAGGAGCCATACTTATGCTTCCACAATGGCCAGGGAAAAACCTAATAGGAACAGATTTTTTTGCATGTGTAGCAAAGTTAGTTCCAGAGAGAAAGAAAGAAGCCTGGTTTGCACTGTAGCAGAACCATTGGAACAATATGCTCCCTGTGTCCACGGCCCAATCCTCCCCGGACACCCTCCTTTCTAGGGCATAGGGTAGCAAAGTCACATACACAGTAGATCATGCCAGGACCTGCTGACACAACCCTACTCCCAAATTTGCAGGCAGGAGAGTGAAGCAATGTCTGTACTCTATACATAGTCTTACTTTTTTCTTTTCTTTTTTAAAGTAGCTGTTTCAGCATTCAACTGGGGGCAAAAGGGGTTGAGGGGGGTGGGAAAAGATAGTGCAGGCAAACTTTCTCAGTGCTATTCCATCCGTCTGTGCCTCCCCACTCCTTCACACCTCTGAAGTTATGGCAAGACTAGGTAAAGAGTTTTGAACAATATTGAGACCCACTTATATTTACCTTGAACAAATAGGATCTTTGACACTTCTTGACCACACTCAGTTGCCTATAAGAGTTCTTCCTCCTATAGCAAGTCATATTGGGAGAATTCGCTGAAAAAAAGCTTTTTTCCTTACAATTGCAAATGAAAGTATAAAATATATCATCAAATTTTAAAGTGTGCATATGTCCTCATCTCAGCTGTTGACATCATATTTATAATCATGAGCACGCCAGGTTTTCTACAACTTAAGAAATTCTATGAGCATATTACTTTTCCAACTTTATCAGTAAACATTGATTTCTGTATAATGCAGAAACCAGTTAAATAATTCCTGGTCGGGCGCAGTGGCTCACGCCTGTAATCCTAGCACTTTGGGAGGCGGAGGTGGGTGAATCACCTGAGGTCAGGAGTTCGAGACCAGCCTGGCCAACATGGTGAAACCCCGTTTCTACTAAAAATACAAAAAATTAGTTGGGTGTGGTGGCAGGCGCTTGTAATCCCAGCTACTCGGGAGGCTAAGGCAGGAGAATCCCTTGAACCTGGGAGGCGGAGCCAAGTGAGCCGAGACCGCACCACTGCACTCCAGCCTAGGTGACAGAGTAAGACTCTGTCTCAAAAAGAAAAAAAAAAAAGAAGTAGCAATAAAATCATTACAGAAATAAAATAAACAACACCTAAAATACATGTTACATCCACTCTGGTTTTCCATAATTTGACTTCATGTATTTTTCAGGTAATTCATGGTAGTAGGAATTGCTATTTATTTGATACACCTGCCCTGTGCCAGACATTTTGTATACGGTCATATTTTCTTTACCACAACTGGCTTGACTCTAGGTACTCCTTTGCCTTTTTTTTTTTTTTTTTTTTGAGACAGAGTCTCGCTCTGTTCCCCAGGCTGGAGTGCAGTGGCACGATCTTGGCTTACTGCAACCTCTGCCTCCTGGGTTCAAGTGATTCTCCTGCTTCAGCCTCCCCAGTAGCTAGGATTACAGGCATGTACCACCAAGCTGGGCTGGCTAATTTTTGTATTTTTAGTAGAGACGGAGTTTCACCATGCTGGCCAGGCTGGTCTCGAACTCCCCACCTGGTGATCCACCCGCCTTGGTCTTCCAATGTGCTGGGACTACAGGCATGAGCCACTGCGCCTGGCTCCTTTGCCTATTTTAAAAATAAGGTTCACATGGGTAAACTAACTTGTCCTCAATACACAATTAGTATTTCCCAAGCAGGGAGCCACATCCAGTTTATCTAATTCCAAAACCTGTATCTTTGCCACTATAATATGCTAACATTGAGGATCTAGTGTCAAATATACTAATGTCCAGTTTCCAGTCAACAAGTGCTAAAAGAAGTTGTATGAGAAATAAAAACTATTCCACAACATCCCTGGACCATGATGTCTCCTTCATCACTAACTTGTCCTCTGCCTGGGCCCAATGTTGGAGCCAGTTGAGCTAGCAAGAACCTCCCATGGGAGCTTTTCCTAAGTCGGGTGCCTGGGAGAAGAGACTGGACCAGAAAATACACTTTATCTGAGAAGCCGGAGGCACCAAAGCCAGAGAAACTTTGGCTCAAGGACTTGAGCCAATATTGTAACTGGAAAAATGAGCCTAAGTGTTAGGTCCAAAAGGCAAAATAAGCCATACATGGAAAAACAAGGGCCAACCGCAGCATCCAGGAGGCCTGGAAATGGGTCACAAAGCAATGTGCAGAGCCGGTGGGCACAAGTGGGTCAGAAACACATCTGGGAAAGGTAAAAAGATGTTGGATGTCACTTGAATATGGTGTTGGCCCTGGGGGTGGACCTGGCAGATTCAAAAGCCCACCAAGAACCAGATGCTTGAATTCTGGGGAGTCATTGACTCTCCCTAGGCCACAATTTTCTCAACTAATAAAATGGACCCAGTTGTAACCCCTTCAGATCTGCTATCAGAATTAAATGATAAGTGAAGGGATTTAGCATTGTGCCAAGCCTAGAAAAGCAGGGTTTTTTTTCTTAGCTATTATTACTTTATATTTGTGATTGCCATGGAGATGATAATAATTTTTGAGAGTAAAGTTTTTATATTTAAGTACCTGAAAGAACCCTGAAAAAAAAACCTCACCCTTAGAATGGTACAAAATTAAAACTGAGTACAGAACAAAGTTTACAGTTTGAGCCTTTTAACAGAATAAAGAGTATTAAAGAAGACCTTGAAGCAAGCATGAAGTAATTTCCAGGTCACTAGACAATTTGCAGGTGCAAACCATTTCTAGTCCCATTGTCGGAGGGAGAAAAAAAGGTACAGGTCACACCCAGTCCCCTATGCTAATGTCCAAATGTCTGGTTTGGTAGTTTTGATGTAAAAGGAGCATGGAATGGATGCTTTCAGAATAGAAACAATTAACAGACCCCTTAAGAACTACAGATATAAGTGTTTTGAGAAGTCTTAAAGAAAACAAGAGCAACAAAAAACTATCACTGTTAGGATTACATCACAGTAGTTTTTCCCCCTAGCATTTGCATTGATTTTTCAGTTTTACATCAAAAAGAAAATCTGGCCTTGTGGACATTTAAGAGACTAGGGAATTTCATTTTCCACTTAATAAACTGATTTTCTCCACCACTCTAGGTACTTGAAATTAGCGCAAACCCCAGGATAGCTACAACTCCAAAAGGGAATGCTCAGTTCATTATGAATGGTCTTAAAGCAAATAGTGCTCTGACAGCCAAATTCCTGGTCTTCAAATTTGTAAGTTTGCCCTTTTTTTCACAAGTCTTACTCAAGACCGCTTCTGAGCTTTTGCACATTTAACCCTTACACTCAAAGACAATATGTTACTGAAGAGCATGGGAAACTTCAAGTTCATACATTTGGATTAAATTCCTTTTCAAAAGAAGTCTAATATTTATAACCAAATTATGACCATATTGAATACACGAAATTAACTGCTGAACTAACAGAAAGGAAATACTGTATTTATTTTCGCTTCTGTGGCTACGCATCCTTTGAACAGTTCGAAAGAATCATAAACCAGCCATAAATCCTACAATGCTTTTCATTTTCTTTCTTCACATACTAACACAGCACTGATTTTTCAATAAAAAAGATACTGTAAATAGTTGTTGTTTTTAATAATCAAAATTAATTTGTACCATCTTTCGTTGATCTGTATATTTGTTCAAGCTTTCATTATAATAATGCAGCTACAATATAGTGAAGTTTTATGCATTACTTCATTTAATTCTCAATAAAATCCCAAGGAATAGGCATTATTAGTGTACCCACATTGGAGATTAAAAATAAAACAAGCTTATAGGAGATCGCTTATAATCACACAGGTAGTCATCTGCAGGGCTAGTATTCAAAATAGATATTAATACTTTGGACTTTAACTGGCACAGGAGAATAAAAATATCAGGGATATGCTTACTTAATTATTTTTAATAATATAAATCAGCCCATATATTAGTAAGTAAAAGATAAAAAACGATCCTAAATACCAGGCCTGAGTTGTTTGTCAATTGCCTCAATTCCATGTTTAGACTTGAATTAATAGACATAACTAAAAATTTAAATGACAAAATTCTGATAAGAAAACATAGTGTATAATTAGTGCACATCTCTGGATTTGGGGAGGAAAGTGACTTGATTTACATAGGGTATTGTTTTTCCTAATTAATTGTAGTCTGCCACATATTTGTGTGTGATTGCTTCATAAATGGTTTACAAATTGTTAAGAAGTTTATGGATATAGAGAAATAATATCACAGCTCAATAAATAAACTTTTACAAGTGTAGAAGAGAAATTTTACATTAAAATGTGACTTTGTTTCTTCATCCTGAGAGAATGAATTTTTTAAAAACACATTTAAAATCAAGCATTAGATATGCAAATATGTGTTCAGATCAGAGATACCAAAATTATTCAAATGATTAATTATTCATCATAAAATGTCAATTAATAATTACGAAGCAGAAAAGGCATCTTTCTAATGCATCTTTATTTTTCTTGGCCTAAAAAGGGCTAAATATACATGTTCAATTGACTTCTATCAAGTTTTTAAAATTCAACAAAGTAAACAAATTGTAAACAAGTGCAAACTCTGAATTTTAATGAGAAAAACAAATATGCCCAAAACGAAGGGAAGAGCAAAAAATAACAATAAACAAAACAAAACAAAACAAAGACAGTTATGTCCATGACATATGCGGCCTCATGCTCACTCACCTGCTAGGTAATGGACAGAAACCTAGCCTAGCCAAGAAAACAACCCAGCAACCCAAGTTGTGAATTTGCCTAGCAATGTGCCAAATACGTGACACCATGATGCTTCTCTCTGAATTGATCAATCTTTGTTGGGGTTCAGGCGGAGTGTTTTGGGAATTTTTTACCCTTTCCAAATAGTCACCAGAAGAAAAGCGCAGTTTAAGTTTCACAAAATTACCTATTGTAATTTCTAAAGTCTGTTAAAAAATTAAGCACTGCTAAAATATGGCTGTAAACAAACTTTTTCACATTGCCTTAATTCTAAAGAATGCCCCTATGCCAAGCATTATGCATTTTTTCCAGGAAGAGTATATCTTGTCTTTTAAAATTATCAGTCTGAGTTGATGTAATAATATAGAAGAATAAACCATTATGGTCACTGAAATATTGATTTATTTTATTTTTACTTTTATTATTTTACTTTTCACTGACACCTGGTGAACTTGTCGTCTCTGAGACCCGGGGAGTTATTTTAGTCAGGGTGTCCCCGCCCTCCTGCTGGTAGATTAATTACACATTAAACGTTGTGTTTTCAAAACGAAATGATAAATCTGGACACATAAAAGAGGCACAAAAAGAATCACAGCGAGGGAGAAGAGGGGATGTTAAGAAAGAAAACAAGAAATTGCAAAAGGGAGATACCAGATAGAAAGGAGAACGCAGGAAATGCAACTGGGAAAGAATTTCAAGA
This sequence comes from Theropithecus gelada, assembly GCF_003255815.1. Taxonomy (NCBI): domain Eukaryota; kingdom Metazoa; phylum Chordata; class Mammalia; order Primates; family Cercopithecidae; genus Theropithecus; species Theropithecus gelada. The sequence continues at coordinate 23,642,788 of NC_037680.1, read as the reverse complement.
AAATAAGGATAAAGGGCAGGGAGGGCTGAAAGGAGGGCCAGAGGGAGGAAAAGCAGGAGGGAGATTTTTGGTTTTCAATTCCCTGGTGAGGCTGCTGGCGTCCGCGCCCTCAACGCCCCAGCCTTCCAAGTTGGGGCGAAAGCTACCTCTTCGGGCCTGCGTCGCATCCAACTTACTCTAAGTTTTCTGGTGACTCCTACGGGGCCCCTTTCCGTACCCTCCGGCACCCCCCCTCCCTTAGTGAGATTGACAGTCGCGTGGAGGAGGCTTTTTCCAGGCACAGCCTTTCTCATGGTAATCAGCCCCCAGCATCACCTCCCGGCCGCGGCTGCGCCCGCTCGGAGCGCGGCTCGCGGACCCCGGGGACCGGAAACAGGGCGGCGGGCGGGGAGCAGGCGAGCGAGCCAGGTCAGCTGACCGGGCGGCGGGCGGGGGTCGCGGGATCCCGGGCGGGGACAGGTCTGGGGGAGGGCGGTCTGGTGGGAGGGGGCCGAACACCGCCCCCCCACCCCGACGCGCTCCTCCGCCTGTGCAGCGGGGCCCTTCCTGGAGATCAAATGCAGGGACCAAAGCTGGCGGCAGGGGTTGGGGCGGGGTGGGGGGGGAGGTGGCAGAGCGCGCGGAAAATTGGGGACAACAACCAGACCTGTTTAGCATCAATAAATTAAGATGCTCATTTGGGTCCTGAAGTTTGCTGGTTCCTGTCAGTGGAGACGTTGGCAAAAGCCCTGAAGCCGAGACTCAGCCTTTACTCCAAAAAAATAAAATAAAATCTACCCCTCAGCTGGCCGCCCTGCTGGGGCCAGGTGACGTGCGAGATTCCACAGCCTGCGGGTCTCGCAGCAGGGATGTTAGGGACGGTCTGAGCTTCTCTGGTCCTGTTTTGGTTTTGTTTGAAAGGGCTTCTCAGAGAGATGCTCCTGAATTTTTTTTTTTTTTTTTTTTTTAATAGACTTTCCCCTCCTATCCTAGGCTCAACTCCGAATGGATTGGATTGCGAGTCTGCACGTGAGAAAACCGTTTGGCTTGGCTTGGACCCCTGCCGCCCCCCACCCCCTCCACACACACCCAATCCAGGGGTCCCCTTTATCACCCTTTGCTTGCAACTCCAAAAGAAGTTGCCCACCTCCTGAGTCACAACACAAGGTCGAATAATTCCTCTAGATGAAAGATCAGTTCCATTTCAAAACGAGAATAGGTTCCTTTTTTTATTTTCTCCACATGGTACAAAATAAACAGAATTTGCTTTTAAAAAAAATCATTAGCTGTGGCCAAATTCGAATTCCTTCTACAGCCTGTGTGTTCAAGGGCAGAAACATTGTATCTCTTCGGGCATCTGGGCCGCCAAGCTGAGCGGGGGGAGGGGGGAGCGGCTGTGAAAGTTGAGGAAATTGACAGACTGAGAGGTGAATGGGGGGACAGGCACCAGGTCCTGGCTGGAGGGAATTGGAAAACAAAAGTGCATCCTTCTCACCCTGCCTGAGTGGAGGGAATCCTGAGGGAGGCAGTTTGTTTTGCCCATGGAAACCCTAAATAATTATTTTCCCCCTTCAATGTTGATTGCAATATTATTTCACATTTCCGTGTATCTGTTGTTTTAATCTCTTTCGTCTGCGCTAATCTGGAAGTGGATTATTAATGGGGAAGACAGAGAAGGAGAGATTCATTTGCAGGACTTATTTTGCTGTGTGAGGAGCCGAAAGTCAGCAGCCCCCAGTCCTCTCGACTTTTCTCTGCGTCCTGCGCTCCTGCATCCCCCTTATCCCACGATCCCCATTGTCCCCGACCTGGCCCTCGGACTGAGGGAGTGTTCGGAACAAATTTATATTCCGGCTTTCTCCCGACCCCATCACCTCTGCCACGTTGGGAACTCTCTCGGCCAAATGCCTGGGGAGGGGCGTGCCAGTCAGGAACGAGGGCAAGGCAACCTAGCCGTAGCGCTCACCCCTCGCGGAGACCCCTCTCGTGCCACCATCCAAACATCTACCTTCATGGGAACCTGGAAGACTGCTTTTTCACCCCAAACTAAATACTGGCCAGTCGGAACTCCCAGTGCTAAATGTTGGGGACTGCCTCCTGCCACTTGAACGATTACTGAGTCCAGGGTAATCAGATGATTAGGTGTTTTTAATGGAAATACTTAGGTTTTTTTTTTTTTTTTTTTTTCAGTCAGATCCTAAGTAACCTGACATTTAATATACATAATAAAGACAAGTGTTTTGTTAGCTATTCGATTGGATCCTTTGACCTGAGGTTATGCTTGTGTGTGTGTCTGGGCTGCAAGCCTCCAATGGCTACCTGGGTGCCTGAAGAGGAGTCTTGCCTGGAACCACTCTATATTCAAAGGGTTCCTTCTTCCTTAGGAGTGGGAGAGGGGTGGCTGTAAAGCAAGCTTCTAGAGAAAGCTGGACTCCAATCTTTTAAATTAAAAAAGAGGAAAAAAAGGAGGAGGAAGAAAAATGGACATGAACAGTGGTGCTAAATCTCAGAAGAGGAACTTGATAAGTCACACATATATTTAGTATAGAGATATAATAATGAAAGAAATGTAAAATATAAAATTAGGAATATGCCTGACCCATGTTGAAAATCTTTGATTTTATTTATTAATAATTTTTAAGCTGAAGATCCTGAATGCCTTTCTTCTATAGACACTTTATCTGTGATGGGGTGGGGGGAGAGAGTTAATTTATCCAGTAGCTATTTTCATTATAATAAATACTTAAGTTAGGAAAGAGGTGAGTCTGTAACCAACTGTGAAAATCTACTTTCTTGCATCCTAGAACAAGATCTAGCTGTGGTCGTGCTAGGTAGCTATTAACCCCTCCCCCGCCCCCGCAAAAAAAAAAAAAAAAATACAAAATACAAAGACGTGTACCTCTGGGAGTGTGATGTGGCAACCCATGTGGTGGCTTGTCCCTCCTTTGAGTGCAATTGCCAGTGACTCTTGCATTCAAAGCCTTGCTTTAGGCACACATTCAAAGCACAGTTCAAAGCAGTTTATCTTAATATAGTGTTGGATCAGGGTATTATTTGTTTCAGATTTCATCAGACTGGAAACAGGAGGGTGTAACATATTTAACAATATTAAAGCTTAAAAAGTGGTGTGAGGCAGCTCTCTGGTCCTCTTAACACCTCCACCTTTACCTTTCCGAAGGATCCTAAATGCTGTGAGACTAGAAGTTTATTTGTGCTCTGAGGTTCTCAAGCACTTTCACTCTTTAGGGGGAAAAAAAAAAGTCTCACAGTTATTTAAGAAATTGAGCCTGAACCATCCGAAGATAGGAGATTTCTTCCTTTTCCGATAAATGCCTGTGCTCAGCATCCTCAAATTTGGCTGTCTTTATTTACTTCTATATTAGTTCCAATTATGTGCAGTGTAAACCAGCTTTTTGATTAACAAAACAGCAGAGCATTGGTTAAGAACACTTAAACTTCAAAAAAATTCCCCTGGGAAGTGGGCTCTGAATTGGTTAATAATGTGCAGTACTTGCTAAATTGCTGACTTCCAGATGTGGAAAATATCTTTCTTGTTTAGGACCTATGTAACCTGATTGGATTACGACAGAAGCGTCACGTTGGAAGCTTTTGAGTGATTATTTAATTAACCATACAGTAGAAAGCTGTATTCTCCAGGAAATCCCTTCCATATTTGCATAACCAATCCCTTCAGAGCAAAGGTGGAGTCTTTTCTTTTTAATTTTACTTTAATTGTAATATCAAAAAATATATACTCCAAAACTTAGACCCCATGCCGTTTAATATCATGTTCTCCCTTCCCTGCTAAGTTTCTCTATGGCCTTTCTCTTTTCTCCTCCTGCCTCCCTACACATTCTCCCTTACTTTGTAGTGAGGTGTCCCCGAGGTGTAGAGAGATTCAGAGATCGGCCAACCGAGTGTTCTATGTTAATTTACTTAGAAACCCTTTATTAAAAATGCCAAACTACTTTTTAATATTGGGATCCAGACCAGAAATTCATCATGCACACACCCTAACACACATGCCCTAAGATGCAGCTCTCATGAAGCATTTTTTTTTTTTTTTTCTGGCTCTGGTACCTAAAAAGAAAAAAATAATAAGGGAAAGGGCAGTGAATTTTGTTCCAGAAGCTGTACTGAGATAGCTACACAATTTGATGTGCATCTCAAATCTGGTCATTAGAGATATCTGTATAAGAAGAGATGATCTGGATTGAGGACCCGGGATCTTTCCCTTTAACTTTCGCCCCTTGGAGTTCTCCAGTTCTGTGAATGGTGTGCACCGTTTTCCGCCCTGTACTCTGTAGGATTTAGTGATGAGGATAATGATGCCAAAGGCTTGACGGGCCGGGGGGGGGGGGGGGGGGGGGGGGGGGGGGGGGGGGGGGGGGGGGGGAGGGGGGGGGGG
>NC_037680.1:23572421-23638314 GCF_003255815.1 Theropithecus gelada | reverse complement strand
GGGTGGGGGAGGGTGGGCTGGGTCTGTGGGGCGAGTCGGGGGGGGGGGGGGAGGCGAAGGCGAAAGGGAGGGAGAGGAGGAAGGGAGGGAGGTGGAATTTCATTTCTTCCACTAAAGCGTTTGCGGAGACTTCAAGGTATAATCTATCCCAGATCCTTTCCCAGAGAGAAACTTGGCGATCACGTTTTCACATGATGCTCACGCTCAGGGCGCTTCAATTATCCCTCCCCACAAAGATAGGTGGCGCGTGTTTCAGGGTCTCTCGTCTCTCTCCTACAGAAAAGAAAAAGAAAAAAATGTCATTAGAAGAGGCGTAACACGTCAGTCCGTCCCCAGGTTTGTGTTTCCTGGAGTGGCCGAAAGAGATCAGTTCTAACCTGCTCCGCAGGAATAACGGTCCTGCCTCCCGACACTCTTGGCGAGGTTTTTGTACAGTTTGCTCCGGGAGCTGTTTCTTCGCTTCCACCTTTTTCTCCCCCACACTTCGCGGCTTCTTCATGCTTTTTCTTCTCACCATTTCTGGCCAAAACTACAAACAAGACTTCGCAGGTAGGTTTTTTTTCCTCCCCTTTTCTCTCTTTTTATCCCTTTTTGGTGTGCTCGTCCTCCATCCTCCTTTTCTAATTTTCTCATTTTGAGTGGGGATGTGAGTCTGAAGTGAGAAGGGGTGTCCGTGGGTATGAATTTCAGGTGGGTTTAGCTTCTTTGTGGCAAGCTTTTCTCAAGAGTGTCTTCTTCGCTTTCTCTTACACTCACACTTTCTCTCCTTGCTTTTCTCTCCTTTTTCCCTCCCCCAAATAATTTCCCCTGTACCTGTCCATTCAGGTAACCTAAGGTGCCCTTTGCTACTCAGCCCAGGAAAAGTTTTATTGAGAATTATATGGCTGGAATAAAAACTCATCAAGGGGAGAGGTCCTGCTCTATTTTCGCATCTAGTTCCAATTCATTATATTTAGCAATTAGGACTTGGCAAATACCTGTTAATAATTACAAAACTTGGTCAGTTTCAGACCTACAAATTCGGGGGCAAGACTTTCTCTTAGACATGGCAGTTCATCCTCTCCCACCGAGAAGGCTGTTTTCTAAGCAGAAAGTTGTCTGTTTTTGTCTGCTTAGCGAGTTTCATTTCTTTATTTCATTCTTTGTGTGTGTATGTGTGTGAAGTAACACCTCACTTCTGTGATTATAAATAAAGAAGTGAAAGTCCTCATGGAACTTGAGTCGTTTACCAAAGTGGAGGGGGGGCACTACAGCTGGGAAGAAAACTGCTGTCAGGATATCAGGGTTTTAAATTAGGATAACTTTTAAAATTGTATTTTAAATGGCAAAGTAATATAGTCATGGATTTAATAGAAGACACATACACACATATATCCCATTCTATACTTTGGCACTGAAAAGTCGAGAGAGAGAGATAGCAGGAGTTCCCAGGAACAGTGATGAGCCCGGCTAACATGAATGTGTTTACCTCCCACCTACTGATATATTTTACATGCTCCCCCTGTAATGATGAAGGCAAGATTACTAACTCCAGACTTAGGAGTAACAGGCAAAGATAAAGTTTACAGCACAAAAGCCCTGTCTCTTTTACACACACATGCCCATAAAACTAGCAACTTACTTTATTAAACATGTATTTATATGCAGTCGTGTGTCTCAGGATGAATATAGACAGGCCAGCTGTTTCATCCCAGACACTTGTGTGACCATTTCTTTATTTCAGGATTTCCCCTAACAATTTCAAATCAATAGGGCAAGGAAAGAAATGATAAAATGTGTCAAACTTAAAAGTCTCCTACTATGTATGCCTACGTAAATTTAAGGTGCTTTCTAAAATATCCACTTCCCCTTCTCTCTGCCCCCCTCCCTTCACCCTTCTCAGCAAATGTGTGGAAACTGATACTCACTTTCCAGGTTTTCTGCAAAGCTTCTAGCACAGGAGACAATAGGTGCGGGGCGTGGGGACTGAGTGTGCCCGGCAGAGAAAGGGTTAATGGCCCTTGTGTTACAGTTTGCATCTGTTACATCTTTTATAGCCCCCTGTTTAAACTAATCCTCGAGGCACAGCATCTTCCCAACCTCCACCGAGTTTTCAGGATTCTCCTCCTCTCCTGCCTGCCTCCGAGGTTCCCCTTCTCCAAGTTTTGACAGTTTCAGCTGAAAAAATGCAGCGCCTCTCTCGATTTTTAGGTACAAAAGTTTCGAAGCCAGAAAGGATACGATCATTTAGTAGAGCTTAAAAGTATTGCCGTAGTGGTTGGACTTTCTCTTTCCTTTCTTAAGGGGGAAAAAAAATCTACTGGAACTATTTCAGGGAACCAGTGTGGGGGAGCATGTGTGTGAGTGAAGTGGGGGGAAATACTGTAAATATTGTCAAAGTGGCGAGGGGGGGTGGGGTAAAGGACAGTGTCCAAAGAGGCTTGTAATTATATTTCTTATTGCGGCGTGAAACGGGAAATCTTAATTTGGGGGCGAGGGTGGGGGGAGGAAGAGACAGTGCCTCGATAAACTCCAAAAGGGGAGGGGAGGGGGCGCTGGGCGAGTGGGCTTCCTATAATTACTATTATCAATTTGCCCGAGTGTACTTCATCCAGGGGCTGTTTCGCGTTGTTTGTTTGTTTGTTTCCTCTGGGAAATGGGGGGTGTGGGGGGGGATGAGAAAAGATGAGAGTGAAAAGAAAACCTCGCCTCACCCCAAGTTCCCGAGCCGGGGGCTGAGGACTTTTCGGAGGAAAGGGTCCGCCTAGCCCTGAGTCAAGCGGTCTTACTGTACCGCCGTGTGCATTCCCTCATACGGTCAGGAGTTATGACTCATTTTGAAGATGTAATTCTTGTCTCTCTGATCCCCTCGCGGGTGCAACACACCAAACAGTAACAAACACAAAGCGCCTCGGGGCCAAGGCTGGGGGTGGGGGGCGGGGAGGGGGCCGCCGAAGTTTCGCTTTGGCGTTGGGGGGCGCGGATGGGTGCTCGCCGGGGCCCTGGCCCGGCTCCCCTGGGCGGCCCGCGCGCGTTTCAATGGGCGCGGGCGATGCCCACATTGTCGCTGTGTTTGGTTGCTAGATCGAGCCTGCGTGCTGCCGAAGCAGGGCGCCGAGTCCATGCGAACTGCCATCTGATCCGCTCTTATCAATGAAGCAGCCGATCATGGCGGATGGCCCCCGGTGCAAGAGGCGCAAACAAGCCAATCCCAGGAGGAAAAACGGTAAGAAGCGGCCCGAACCAAACTTTTCCGGGCCACTCCGCGGCTCGAGACCCAGGGAGAAGGAGGGGGAAAGGGAAAAGGAACCGAGGCGGCGGCGGCGGCGGCGCCCAGGGCTCCAGGGCGAGCCTCCCTCCGCGGCCGGCGCCGGAGCCCGGCGCGCGCGGCTGCTGGACCGGGGGGAGTTGGGGAAGTGCCGGGCAAAGTGAGCGTCAGGCGCCCGGGGGTTCCGAGCGCGGGGGGTCCGGTCGGGGCCCCGCGCCCCCAACCCTTCTGACCCCCTCAAGCCCCTGCCTCCGCCCTCCCTCCGCCTCCGCCTCTCGCTCCGCTCGCGCCCGGCCCGCCGGGTTTCCAGCCGGGCTTCGGGAGCGTCCGGCTAGGGCAGGGCGGGGGCCCAGGCACTGGGTCGCGCAGGATCCCGGGGCGGGGGCGGGGGTGGCAGAGAGACTGCGAAGGCAGGAGAGGGTAACTGGGGCTGCGCCTCAGCGAGGCTTAAAGTTTCTTGCCGGAGTCGCCCGGCCGCCTCTCCGTGCGCCAAGTAACGGTCTGCGGGCAGCGGGGCCCGGCCCATCGCGCCCAGACCCCGGGGTGGGAGGGAGTCGGCCGGCCCCGCGCGGGGTCCGGTGGGGTCGGTGATGGCTCGGGGACGGATGACTCCTCTCCAGCAGGCTCTGGCCCCCAGGCCGGGGACTCAAGGAGTCACAGGGCGCAGTGAGACTTTTCCCGGCAGTTTCTACATGGTCTGGAGGAGCCCGTTATCCAGGCTGAGTCAGGAAGGAGGAAGGAGATGGGGGTTGGAGGGGCACACGCGATCAGGGGGGGGGTTTAGGGGGGGGGGGGTGGCAGTTTGGTAGGTCTGTCTTGGAGAGAGCCAGAGAAGGGACGAGGGGGGAGAGAGAGAAACAGATAGAGGAAGAGAGTGAGAGAGAGACCCCCTAGGTATTACCCCAAACAAAATCGTGGGAATAAAAGAGAAAAGTGATTGGCAAGACCGCGGAAGGCGCCTGGGGGAGGGGAGAGGGCTGGGGACTAGCGAGGGTGCCGGGGGTGGGGGTGGGGGAGCTGACGGAGGATAACTGAGTTTAAAAAGAAAGAAACCAACCCCCGAAAACAAACAAGCGAACGAGCGCCAGCCTAGACTCGGAAAGGAAACTTCTCGCTCCCCTCGCTCTCGCCTGATCACCCGGTGCCGGGCCGCGTAGACGCTCCCGAGGCAGGCGCGGGGACGCAGCGCCCACCCGGCCTCCCGGCCTCCGCAGCCCCAGCCCGCGCCTCTCGGGGACCGCCCGGGCCCACTTGGAGCAACTTTCCTCTAGAGAAGACAATTGTGCGCGCCCCCGGCCTGCCCCAGAGCTGCGCGGCGCGGGGAGGGGGCGGCTGGGGGCGCAGTGTGAGGTGCTGGAAGGAGCAAAACACAAAGACGAGAGAATTTTGATTAGAGACAAATGATGCTTCTCTCTCTCTCTCTCTCTCTCTCTCTGTGTGTGTGTGTGTGTGTGTCTCTGTGTGTGTGTGTCTAGGTTTTGTGTGTGTACGCGTGTGTGTGCGTGTGTGTGTCTTTTGCTTGTTGTGGTGGAGGTGTCGAACCATATGGGGGAGTGATAGAGGAATTTTAGTCAGAAACTGTTCGTTACGTTATCCTGCCTTTCCCCTTTGTGCTGTCTTTGATCTATTTGCTTGGCTTAGTATTACAGAAAAACAAGTACAATAATATATTCCGAGCTGCTTCCCCAAGATTCAGTTCAGGCTGCTGCTTTTTAAGTCTCTCCCTCTCTCTTTCTCCCTCTCTCTCTCTCTTAATTTAATTTTTTTTTTCACTCTGGTGTCTGGCATTATTTAAGGTGGTCCTTACACAGGAGACCTCCCCTTCCCCATCTCTGAGTAATTTAGTAGACACTAAAATTACACCTAATGTCCCCCTCTCCTCTCTTGTGTTTCCTCTGTTCCTTTTATTAAATGTTGGTTATTGATTTTCTAAAATCAATGTCTGTTGTGGGGCTTTTTTCCCCCTCTTACAAGTATCTAAAGCACGTTGCTGATCAACTGGATAACAAAAGCTTTGTGTCAAGGAGGCTTTTTTCCCCCTTCTCTTAAACAGTCATTTTTCAGAGAGAAAAGAGAATGAGATTTAAAACAAGGCTCCCAGAAGTGTTCTTTTGCAGGGAAGACTATTTAAAGTGTGCATTTCTTCTTGCCTTCCTCCTTCGGGATTTTGCCACCGTTGACCAGCCTGGCCCTAGCAGTGAGGTCAGGCCAGAGCCCAGGTCTAAGGAAATAGAGGTATCCTGGCTTCCTGGGAACCCCTGAGGGACCTGGCAGAGAGGGAGGCCCGTTGGGGGCTTCGCAGGTGGAATGGAGTGCCAGAGATGTCCGCAGTCATGGACACTGCAAGTATTTCCCCTCCACCCAGCCACTAACTTGGGAGAAGCCTCCACATTCCGAAGTGGAAAGTTGAATTGCACATTTTAAGGCATTTAGCCCAGATCCTGCACAGTTAACATCAAGCCTGTCTATTGCTTACAGCTTCTCTAACTTTTACTGTTACCTGTCTCTTTTTCCAAATAAGCTATGGGAAAACATGCTGTATATTGGTTACTTGTCAGTGTTTTTCACTGGGTTTAATCTGACTGAGCAATGTTCTGGTTTTGAGAAGCAGGTAGAAGAGTGCTACCACCCCACCCCTTTTTCATTTTCTTTCTCATCAAACACGTATCCAATGCCTTTCCCTTTGGGAATTGCTAGGATTTATCTGAACTGAGTGGATTTTTCTTCTTTCCTGGATTCATGGAAAAGATGTCACTTTTGAGCTTGTGTCTTTGCTGATAACACTAAATATGATGATGCTTATCAAAATCATATAGAAATTCCTGGACAGAAATAATGGCAATAATAATCGTAGAAGTAGAAGCTGGAAAGGAAAAAAAAGATGGTCATCCAGGAACCTAGAATGGCACTTTATATAATTTTAATGAAGTCAACAGTGTATATATAGACTAAGGCGACAAGGAGATAAAACGTGTAAAGCAGTGTGTGTGTTTGAAAGGCTGCTCAAGAACATGGGTTAGAAGACAATGCTGTGTACATTTAATAAAAAGGAAAGGAGAGGGAGGCAGTTGAAGAAAAATAAATGTACAAAGAGCGAAACAAGTATCTAAAATACAACCTTCCAGATTCTCAGGCTAGCAAGATGCCTGGCAGAGGCAGTGCCAGGGCCAAGTTAACCCATAGCGGGCAGTCAGTCTCCTTTCCCCCACATGGAAAGGATGAAATCTCTTCCCAGAAAATAAGATGTGCAGGAGGAAAGAGGGAGTGGGGTGAGGGGGAAGGAGGCAAAAAGCGAGTTGCCCGCAGACAAGAATGTGTGTCGGTTTCAAGAAAGTTCAGTCAGATGATCCTCAGTCGCCTGACTCACTTTGTAACACTTTCACTGAAGCTGGAGAGGAGGGGGAAAACCCAGCCCCCCTTTTTCTTTCCCCTGATTATACCCCACTATCTCCACACAGCCTTGGAGTCAGAAATGAGCACTCGGAGCGGGAGATGCCCTGCTGCTGCTTGCCACCGGTGCGGCCCGTTTGTAACTTGCAAAGTTTGTTGCTTTTGCCCCTGATTCGGGCAGCTGGTCCTGGGATGCTCCTGCTTCCCTCCTGCCTCCCACGGAGCCCGGGAAGAGGGGTCTGCCTCCCCATTCCGCCTTCCAGCATCAGTCTCTGAAAAATCTCACAGATACATGCGCGTTGTAGCAAAAATCAAATCCGGAAACTGCTTGTTTCAGAGAAAGGAATAAAGTTGTCTTTTAAAGGAAAACTGAATTAGGAGGAGAGAAAAAGGAAATAGAAGAAGGAAAGAAACGTTAAATTTGATTTTTCTCCGGAGTTTCCACTAAAGGGTTGGGGACAGTGTGAAGGAGAAGGGGAGCTTTTTACAAATGCTTTTGGTCTCTGAATTTCAGTGGCAAAGAACAGGGATCAAGTTGAATGTTCTCAGGGCTTTGGATCCTAAAGGAGAAACAATCAGAAGAGCAGAAATGATTATCCCTGTTTAAAATAAGCCCTCACTCTTTACCACTTCCTTAAAGGAGTGGAGGTGCTAGTAGTGATGGTTAGAGGCAATGAGGGACAGAGAAGTTGCCTCCGTTTCAGAGATGCTTAAATGAAAAGGAAAGAAAATGTAGTCAACCCCTTCTCCAGGAGGTGACTCCTAGCTCTCCTTCTTGAGAGGTGAAGTTGGGATGGGCAACGAGAGTCACACACACTTAGGAAAGTTTCCTTCGGATCACAGTCAGTCCAGACTTGGTTATCTTTGCAAAGTGTGGAAATCTTTGGCAAGTAGCTTTCTTCATAAAGTTGATGAGCTTATAGGGAGCCTGTATTGCTGACTCTCAAAGCACTCGGGCAGCTTGTGTGGCAGGTACCAGTTCTGAGGGTGCTCTAAAGATATCCATCTCCATCCTTTTTTCTCTGTGGAGATCTTCTGCAAGTTTTGTCATGCTGCACACACACAAGGCTGGGGGCTGTGTATCTAGGCTGATCTATTTGTTTTATTTTGGTCTGGAAAAACTAAGCCAATTGGGGTAGAAACATGCTTTCCTTCGTAGCAGAGGCAGTAGGCTGGTGGTGTCCATAGAGTGACAGTCCACCAGGAGTAAGGGTGAGCTGAGAATTTTAAACTTTACATTGTTTCTCTGTTGCCAAATAGAAATAAATTCACATCTTCAACCATTTGTTCTCAAATAGAGTAAAACCATGATGAAAGTTCCCTGCTCAACTGCCATGTCATAGGTTTCAGTGTTTCCCTTCTTTCTTAATTTGCTTAAAGAAAATTCCAAGAGGTTATTAAAGACCTTGATGCCATATTGAGAATATTTCCTGGGAAAAATGTGTATCTACCCTGAAGGTAGGAAAGGAGGGCGTTGCTAACCTCTCTAGCAGTGCCGCGTTTATTCTAAGATGTGGGAGATTCTTTTCCTTGCAACAGTTTTTGTCATCTGCATTCTTCCAAGGCTTTTAAGGTGCATTTTCTTCTGTGTGAAAGGAAATTCTTTGTCCTTTTCCTCTCAGCACCGTGGCTTCCCAAGGTAGACACTATTTTGTGCCTGTCACAGAGAGAGGGAGTGCAGGTTTGCAATGCTCACAGACAATTGATTGTCTGCCCTAATGTGTTTCATTTACATGTTTATAACGTCAATGGTGCTGGGGTGTCCACTGTACCATTCATTCCCGCATTCCCACAAGGGGGCAATTGTCTGAATGGCCAAGTCAGACACCTTTTTGATTGCTCTTTGGTTGTCTTTTCAGAGCAAAGAGATAAAGGAGGAAAATCTGTGATGCAGAAACACTAGTTGAAAATATACAGAATTAAATGTCACCACAAAAGCAGATGTTAACATAAGCCCAAATATGCTTTTTAGCCAAGATGTGAAGGTTGAAAAAAACAATTCCGAGCAGAGGAAAGGATAATTTAAACCAATAAATATAGCCCTATTTCCCCTCTTTATTTCTTTTCTGTCTTTAGCAATCAGAAGATGAAATGTAATTTTCCTTTTCATTTTTAAGCCTTGAAACATCCAGGCACCTCCTCATTATTTGTATGTTTGCTGTGATTTGTGAATTTTGTATGTATTTACATAGCTCTGTTTATGCCAACAGCATCAGCTTACAACTTGGAAAATCTATTGAATGACTATTTGGGCTGTGGGGAGGGTAAACTTTTAAAAAGTAAGATCCAAGTATTTCTTCATCAAGCAGTTTTTAAAAGGAAAACGATAATAATCAGTAGGCTCCATGGAAGCCTTTGCCTTAATAGCTATGTGCCAAATACTTTTATCTTGGGTGACAGTTGTGTCAGAGCGAAAGCTCTCAGGAAAAGTGTAACTAGTAGTTACAAAGTAAATAAAGGATTTCGTTTTAAGGTGTTCTGTAGTGTTTTTATGCTGTGCATGTGCATGTGTGTGTTTTGTCTTGTGTTTCCTCTGAGGGAGGTAAGAAGAAAAGCCATCCATGCATGTATCTTTTGGCTTTTCTCTTCTTTCTGTTCTCCCCTACATATTATGCATATACGTAGCCCACATGAATACACCTGTTTAAAAGAAAACCACGGTTCAGATGGTGCCTTGCTGGTTCATTTAGGAAACACAGTTATTAGAAGTTGGTCTGATTTCGCGTGCGGTCCATGAAGAGAGAAAATATCAACTCTTGTGTCATCTGGTGGGAGGCAAACGGGGGAAAAACTTTTATAATTTTGTAGTAAATTAGAGAGGGGAAAAAAATTGCCAGTCTGTGAAAAGATTTTTGCCTCTCCGGGAAGACACACACACACAGTAGCTGCACCGTTAGCTGAACCCCTGACACGGCGGTCTTTTGAATGCCTTAGGTATGATTTCACTTTCGCTCACATCAATGCTGACCTGAATGCCTTTCATATCTGATCCGCTGTGTCTCTCCCAGTAAACATCCCCTGAGGGGAGAACAAAGAAAGGAGCTCTTCTTCTTCTTAATCACAATTCAGCCCTTTCACCGCCGGCAGGCTCCATTTGCATTCTGCCACAGAAAGCCAAGATGAAAAGAAAGAGAGAGAGAGAGAGAGAGGGAGAGAGAGAGACAGGCACAGGGTAGTAGCTGAGTAAAATAACTTAGGTGTTTGTGGCTGTTTGTTGGGCTTCCCCTAGTTACCAGCCTTATATAGCTGATGCTCCACCAGGCCCTGTCCCTCCTGACAGGCATATAGTGTTACAAGATGGCATGTCTGTACTATTCATGGCCACCCGCTCAACACTTGAGGTAAAAAGTGTCAGGAGGGGATCGAATTCTCCCCCAGAAGCCTGTTAGATTTGGGGTCAGGTGTGTGGACTTCCCGCCCTTAAGTGCTGCCTACGATTTGGCTTTAATAAATCTGACTGTTTACCAGCGGACCAGAGAGGTGAGGGCCCTGGGGGTGGGAGGGACGGGCGAGCTGGAGACTGGGCCCCTGGTCTGGTTTCAGTGACGGGTCCTCACACCCAGCCTGAACACACTGATAAATCCTCAGGAAAACTGGAAAAGACTTTCCTATTTTTCCCCCTGACTTTTTATGATAATTCATATTTTCAAATGAAAGGGGAAAAAAGCCAAGAAGAAACTCTCAAATGAGCCAAAAAGGAAAAAAAAAAATTCTCTGAAAAGAATTTTAGGGGGAAAAGTTGTGCTATTTTAAAAAGCTTTGAGGGCTGTAAAGTGCCACGTTTTTCACACCTTCTCCATACTTTTTTTTCAGATTTTTTTAGTATGTTTAACATTTGTGAGATGACAGCCTTTTTGTATCTCAAACTGGATGCTTCAGGATTTGTAGGGAGGGGTTGGTGGTATTCACGTTCTCTTGTGAGAGAAAGTTTGTGCCTAAAGGCCTCCTTCCTGGGAACTGTTTAAACCCTCGCAGGCAGACCTGTCAGGTTTTACTGTGTTATTTGCCACCATTTTCAACATGCAAAAGTAACATGCAGTTAATGGTATTGGAATGAGACCACAGCAAGAGCAGAAACCTCTCGTGACAACTTTTCAGCGACATTATCTTGCTCCTACACTGTCTTGTCTTTTTCTTCCCCTTTCTGAAACCACTTTTGAGATACCAGTAGTTTTCTCCCAACAATTAGATTAAGGATACAGTGCACTCACACACACACACACACACACACACACACACAACTTTGGAAGTGCAATCTCTTCCAACAGCAGAGTGAATGATTTGAAACAGGGGCTTTTCCAGTAGCTCTTGTGGAAGATTTCACTTATAAGAGCAAAACTAACGGATATATTAGAAGTTGTATGCGAACATGTGACACAGATTCCTGATTTTTTTTTTTCTTTTTCCCAGAAGATTTACAGAATTTACAAAAAGAGATTATCCCTACACCTTCCACCCCTCCTATCCACCCCCATGACCCAAGCAATGAAGGATTTAGGCAGATTTACTTCAGTAAACACCTTTGGACACTTGGGGGGAAAGTGGGAGTCTGTTTGCAAAAGGAGGCTTTTGTTAAGTGAGGTACTGGGATAATGCTTTACCAGGCAGCTGTGATATTAACCTACCCAGCAATGCGGGAACACTCTTTAACTCTTTGAGTGCCTGACCCCTTGCGCTCAGCAGATAAAATCCTGGCTCTCCAAAGACACTCAGAATTCTGGCTCTAGCAGTTTATTATTCAGACAAGTCTTATAGGCATGAAAACTGTTCAAGCTTTTAAAACAATGTGGTTTAATTAGATGAGGTGGACTTACATTGCTCATAAGCCCTCCAAATGGTGGTTTATAATTGGCAAGGGAAAAAAAACAGATAGAAAAAAGGAATCAAGGCAGCACATTAAAAATTCCAGGAAATATCTTTAGAAAAGCTATTTTCATTTCTAGCTTTTAAAATATTAGACTACGGTAGCTAGAGGGAATGAAGCAGCTGGGGCCTCTCTCCTTCCTATAAAAGACACCAGAAGTTTGTGATGAAGAAAGGGGCTTCAACTTGAAAAGCTATGAGAGGCCAGTTCGGACAGTGATATGATCTCAGCCTTCGCATCTTTTCAAGGGGGAAGTACTGCCTATCTGTCCAAACCTGGAAGGTCATGTGAACCTCAGAGTCAGGGCCTCAGGCTGGCCGTTACCAACTTGAGACTTTCCAAAGCAAGCAGAGAGGCATTTATGAGGAAGGAGTTAATGGTTATTTTTTGCTGGGCACAAGAATAACTTTACAGGTGTTGCATTTGGGCTTAAATAAGATTGCCTTATTTAGTTTTGAAAAAGAGTGTAGGTGTCAACATTCGAGCAGCCACAAATGTGTGAGAAAGTAAAGGGTATGAGACATGACGGAATTAAAGGTGTTTGCTATGTTGTTACACCGTGTGTCAGGCTGCAAGCTCCCTTTGTCACAGCCTCCTGGTGATTTGACAGCGCAGATCTACTTCCCTTCTAGGTGAGACAGCATTTTTAAACTGGAGTTATAAATATGGTACGCCCTTCGAGTTGCACCCTGCCTCCCAGATCCGTGAATCCTATTTGAAAGCATCTTGCCCTGAGACACAATGAACAAACGCCCGTATACAAGGAGGCTGTGGGCTCGGGGGCCTGGGCAGCGCCAGCATCACAGTAGCTGGCATTGACTGTTGTTTGGCAAGAAGGTCCTCTGCCAAATCATCCAATAATTAAGTTTTATGTTATTTGTATGAACGACCAAGCATGCAGTATTCCTTTTCAAATCAAAGGGAGGCTTAAAATTACTTTTTGAACACTTTCAGACCATGGTCAGGTCACAGTTTGGGGGCTGAATTAAAATGATCTCATTCATGATCTAATTGAGGTTGGCAAAACCTTAGCAGTAGCAGGAGTACATAAATATAAATCAAAGACCAAAATTTAGCAAATCATATCATTTGCTAGAAATCTGCTCATGAATTATTCTCCGATTGCCAACCCAGAAGTTAAACTTTGTCTCCCCTCAGCAACAGTAACTGCGCATATTTTTTCAGGCTTCTGACAGGAAAGTTAGAGGATCTGAAAAGAGAAAGGAGAAGGAAGATGATCACTGTGTCATCAGATATTGTGCATTTGTGACCCAAGAAACTATGAGAACTGATAAAGCCGTGTACGTTTACAGTGGGTGCTACAGCCTTGGTTAGATATTAATATGGGTTTCTGAAAACCAGACTTTGGAAGAGCAGGCAGCACAGACACATTAAGAGTGTAAGGGGAGCAAACGTTTCAAGAAGGGTCTGATTGTACTTTGCTTTCATTTTATCAATTGAGGAATGTAATCATCATAATGATTCACGATTATTTACAAATTTAGTTTTATTACTGAGATGGGCCCAGGGATTCAAATTTGAAGTAGTGGTTAGAACTAGAAGACAATACGGAACTGTTAGTGTGCATATTCAGGTTAGCTTTCATTCTTTCTTTCTTTTGAATGCTGCTATAAAATTAAGACTCCAAATAACTTTTCCTATAATCTGTGGGATTAAATGTCATATTCTATTGTATCTAATCCATTTTTAAGTTGTTCTGAATTTTTCTTGGTTGCTGTGTGTGATTTCATCTTAAACCCACACAGCACTTTACTATAAACTAGAAGAGGTCTAATTTTGCAGTTGAATCTTTTGAAGTTAAAATTTTAAATCCTGTGTAAAAGAAGATATTCTTTTAATCAAACAATAAACACAGAACTGGTAACTGGTCAGTTGGCCACCTTTATATATCACAAATATATGACAGTATATTTTTAAATCTATCAGGATAAAGTAAGGTGGGAACATTGAAAAATCATCTCAGGTGAGAGAGATAGATGACCACATTCTTTTGGGAACAGGTATTTGTCATTAATGATTTCCTAAAATGTATTCTACATAAAAAAAAATCTGTAATGGATTCCTCTTTAATAGTTATGTTGCCCATATGACAACATAGTGATTTTTGTTCTTTATATACTGTTTCTTATTTTTTTATAACTCTAGGAAAGGTACTCCTGACAAGGTGATAGTCACTGCCTCCTCCCAAATAAGAAATAATCAGTAATAGATGAACAGATTAAAATATTGTGCTATATAAAATCTGAGACTTTTTTTCTTTCTCTCAAATGGATGAGTAAATTTCAAGGAATTCAGTGTCCAAGTGATCTATAAAGGTAATATATATGTTTCACTGTTTCTTAGTTTAAGAAAGTATTTATTGTCTTGTATATCCAAGTAACTGTAATCAAGGAAATTGCAATTGCCTATTCTTGGAAGTACCTATGTTTCTATTTTAGACACCATGAATATCAATGGAAGTGTTTCACATCATGAGAATTCTCAGTTTTAAGAGGTGAGGTTTATATATAAGGAACTCAGTAAGCTGTGTTTTCATAATAAATAGACCCATTAAGATGGAGATATCTCTGAGCAAAACGGTTGTCCTCTAAAGATTTCCCATCACCTTTGCTCTGCTGATGGGAATTTGAAAACTAAATACAGCCCGTGTGCACACATTCCCACATGCACACAAACACAAATGCACCCTAGGATCCAAACTCTGAGAATTTTCCTCTTTAACTTTCACTACAGTCATCTAGCTTGTGAATGAAATACACTTAAACAAAAATAGTAGAGGCGAAGAATTAATGTAGATTCTTGTCTAGTAGGATTTATTGTAGGGGGAAAATGTGTTCCCTATGCCACATGACTCTTACGAAATTTACACCTATTAATCTAAGCTTTAAGTGTATTATTTAGGATAAATTACTAGCTTTGTGCTTTTGTACTGTTTTCTCGCATTTTCCTTCAGTATAACCAATCTTAACACAGATTATCCTAAACTGATTGCAAATTATTTTGGTTTTTAAAACAGTATTCTGGAGTCCTGAATAAAGATGGTATTTTAAAGTAGTGTTTACAACATATAGAAGAAAAAAGGGTGCGGGAGATTTAAAACTATACTGAACACTTAGAAATGTGTGGAGTTTTATACTTGTGCAGATAAGTGTGAGGTAGTCTTGCCCTGTGAAACCAAGACCACAAATGATACGTGTCAGTAGGTTCTTTGATAGGGCTTCTGGCCACAGTGTTTTTGTGCTGTCAAACTGCTATGTTGAACAAACACCTCCTGTGGGACAGAGTGATAAATGCAGAGACAGGCTGGCTTCAACCAGTCTCAGCAACCTCCTCAACCACACCCCCCACTCCCAGCCCACCTCCCACCTCCCACAATCCAGCCACCTCCCATCCCACTTTGCCCCTTTACCTGAAATTCACATTTATGTAGAGGTGCCCAGGGTTTTTTTTAAGGTGTCAGTGGTGAGTAATTGTTGATACTCCCCAAATCTTATGAATCAGTACTCTGAAACTGCAGGCAAAGTCCTTTTTCTGGCAGGCTTTATCTAGTCTTTTTAAATGGAACTGGACTGAGCTTCTAAACTTTTGCCAACTTGAACTTTTTCCACCTTTGCTTAATCACTTGAAAACCACTTGCTTTCCTTGTCTTTCCCCCAGTCGCTTGAGTTTTATTTTCTAATGTTCAAGCTATTACATTGTGCCACACAGACAAAATTTTGCCTTAAAAAATCCAAACACTATTACCTCCTACTTTTCACTTTCTAGCATTCTTTTAGGGCTAACATTTCAAATGTATAGTCAACTGGATTTTTGTGGGTTTTTTTTTTCTTCTCTCTCGAAGCCATTATTCTCTGGCTAAAACCTGTTTACTGGTGCCTTTGTGTGTGCGTTTTCTTCCCCCTACATTAAATGAATTTCCATCTTCTAC
This sequence comes from Theropithecus gelada, assembly GCF_003255815.1. Classification (NCBI taxonomy): domain Eukaryota; kingdom Metazoa; phylum Chordata; class Mammalia; order Primates; family Cercopithecidae; genus Theropithecus; species Theropithecus gelada. The sequence continues at coordinate 23,622,864 of NC_037680.1, read as the reverse complement.
TTCTGCAATCTCTAAGAAATAGATAAACCATTATATTTTTTCCCTGCTCGTATTTTAAAGTGGTGATCCTGACAGCAGGACGATTATTGCACTTTATGTTTTAGTGGATGTTTGCTGTTGCTAGTTACAGCAACACTTATCATAAGACAGCAAGAAAAGAGTAGTCCCTGGTAATTAAAGTAATGAAATATTCATTTACTCTACCTTTTCTGTAGTCTCACAAATTAGGCTGCTACATTTAATGCCTGCACTGCCTCTGTTTTTATTATAATGGCAGCTTTCGCATCTGCAATTAGGACTAATTCTGACAGTTACAATTTCTGAGGGATGGTAAACAGTGAACGAGATGTGCAGCAGAGGTATTACACGTGAAAAGCCCTTGTCTCTTTAACCTTGTTGTTTTTTTTCTCGCAGAGGTTACCTTTTCCCGATGGTGCAAAATCGACTTGACATAACTGTTCATCAGTTTCAGGGTTTTCCCTGGAGGTATTTGCATCAAATCAGCCCAGTCAAGCTTCAAGTTGAAATTGGCAGGCCAGAAACTCACAGGGTAGAGACTGGAAAAGAGACAGCCAAAGTACAGGCAGCAAACTGACAGCAGCAGAGTGAAAGACAGAGGGGTGGGGGGAGGTTGAGAGCGAGAGCTTTTCAACTTTAGTGTGCGGGAAATCTCAGCTCCTCCTGTACTGATCTCAGCAGCACCGTTTCCTGAAGGAGCTTGAAAGGTTGAGATTCAGAACACCTTCAGATAATTCTTACCACTAGGGCTCACCGGCCTTGCTCTGGGGGTGTGTTCTCACTTAATCTGATTGGATGCCTAAAGAGGAGTGGGCACACTTAATTAAACGGAAGGAAAGTTCTGAGGCACCTCCCCAGCACTTATTAAAGCTTGAAAGCCAAATCTCATGATCAGTGTTATAGGAGGAAATTAAGGTGGTTTGGTTTTTTTTTTTTTTTTTTTCTAATTGTTAACTTGTAGGAAAGTGAACAATCCCTCTCTTTACCAGGTTTGTTTTCTTGGGGGTTCTCTTCTGAGCAGATTAAATGTTCACAGAGACTAGAGCTCAGGGGACTGTCCATTCAAAAGCTAATGCATTTTGGCTAACAAAAATCCAGTACAAGTAACAAAAATTATATTTGAAGAGCTACTCCTTTGAATAACATGGGTTTGCAAGTTCTCTGTCAAATAATGCCCTACTATCCTGGTAACATGAGAACATGTATTAAGTTGTTTAAAAGGTCAAAAAACATGGCAAAACCTTAAAATTTCTAAGATACTCAACTTTTACTCTCAACAAGATCACTTTAAGAAAAATTCTATGATTGCAAAACTTTTATAATTGCTTTTACAAAGAAAACAAATATGAAAAGTGTTTCCTTTGCTTAGAGAACATTTTTTCTCCTTGATGTCTTAAAAAAAAAAAATTGTCATCCTTCCCTGTCTCTTCTAACTTTGGAGTGGGAGGGGGCTGGTGTTTCTACTAGATGATTTAAAATCCTCCTCACTTTCCAACTAGACTTGGGGGTCGAATAAGCCCTTGCTTTCAAATCGTCTTCTAGCTCTGTGTATGACAGGCATTGGCTGATCTGCTGATGCCCATTCGACAGGCACTGTTGAACTAAAGTGGTGTGACGGCACAGTTTTGTTAAGCTGTGAACAAAGGGCTGAAGATGCATTGCTGGCATCATCCATGTGCATATTGGCCTTGTCACAGTTTTGCTTGATTTAATGCTCTGTTTATTCCTAGATATTAAAACTTAAATTCTGAACAATATGTTTTCAAATACTACATACCAACTTTATTTTAAAAGCTTTAACTTGGAGGACCCTAGGGTCCATTTGCTCATCCAGTTTCTGTGTAGCCAACATTAAAACACAGCTTTGGAAATAAATAGATTGCCAGTAGCCTCTTAGCTGTTATCCATTTAAAAATGGGATTCCAGTCTTTAAAAGTCTTATTAGGATAAAAGATTTATTTTTCTTTGATCATTGGTTGAAAGTCATTATTTATTTCCAACACTGGATTGTCACATAAATTCCTAAGGAAGAGTTACCTTGTGTGTACATAGTGCAGTCAGAGTAGACTTTTTAAAGGGACAAATTATTAAAGAGATAATCAGTAATAAAAGAAAGCATTTATAAATACCTGTAAGGGTAGGCATATCACCACTGACAGAAAAAAAAAAAAAAATCCAGGGAGTTTATGTTAAAGTGAGCCCTATTTAAGAGATAGCAGAAGAATTAAGATTGAGACTTGAAAATAAAATAATTGTTATGAAAATCCCTGTTCCAGAGGCAACAGCTCACCCATCCAAAGAAATCTTAAGTTTGGTACTAAATTTAGATTCCAGCGTCCCGTTGAATGTGTCTTGAGCTTTATCTGTGCTGGGTTTTAGTTCCCCCTCCGCCTCTCTTTCCACTCTTCAGGTTTGCTTCGAGTGTTTGCTAAGAGATTAGTTAGCAAGTTTATATTGAGGAGGTAGCCATGGGAGGCAGCTCTCTGCTTGAAGGAACGCGCAGTGGGTCAGAGTGAGAAGATACAGGGAGCTAAGACTGACTAAGGCCTGGGATCAGGTACTTTATTTTCTCTCAAAGACAAACCGCCCGTAGAAAGGTTGGTGGGATGGCATCTGCCAGCAGGAGCACAGATGTTACCACTTTTAGAAACTTCCAAACAAGCATTATTGCTGGAACAACTTTATGAAAAAAAAAAATCTGCTGCCAGAATACTCCCTTTTCATTATGTAAAGAGGCTATAATTTGAGATATTCAAGGTTATTTTTACCTCCATTCATAAAACAGCATCTTTCTTGAGAGCTGTTACGAGTTAGGTGAGGAAGGTGGCAAAGGAGAGAAAAATACTCAGCAGCCTAAAAGTATTGCTGCTGCTAATAACCGGTGAGACTGCACTAAGAATCTGAAATGGAATCTCCAGGGTAAAACACATCCACATTTCTGCCTGCCCTAAGTGTGCTTTCTTAGCAGTGACTGAGATGAATTGCCCATTTCTTTTCAGTGGTAGTTTTTCTCCATGTTCACTTATCCCAAATAATTCCCACCGCCAGAAAGAGTGATACAGGTAGGGGTGGCTAGGAAAGAATAAGCCTTTATTGCTAGTTTTGTATAATGTCAGGCATGAGAAAGACATTTGCTAACAGCACAGATTGCAAGATTCTCTGGCCTGTTGTCTTAGTTTCATGAGAAAATTTTGTTCAATCCCATAGGTGTGAACAAGATTTAGACATGTAATCTCCAACCTGGAAAAGAAGAGAGCTTTTAATGTATTAATGGGGCAGATTCTTACTTAATATATGAAGTGAATTTTGGCATCAGTTTGGGGTTTTCTATTAATACTTTGTTAGCAGCTGTTTATGGAAGAGACAAACAGCAGTCCATCCAAATAGTCCTCCTGCCCCAACCCCCAACCCCCATCTTGATATTAACTGCTTTGTCCTATCAGCTCATAACATTCTATCTTTAAATTGCTCTAAATGAAACCATAATTCTAGTTATGTTTTGTAACAAATCATTGGCTAGGACCAACATGACTTCTCACCTTTTAATGAACTGTTCTACTTTAGAATCTTCTAAGGAATAGAGTGTAAAAAGAAGCAAAGCAGGAGATGAAGAGGTCTCGTAAATAGTTTCCTTTGAACATCCACAATTGCTTACGTGGCCTTTTCCCCTTTTTTCCAGGCTGGCAGAAATGGCCTATGAGCACATTTCAGAGCAACTCATTGGATGATTGGAGGGAGACACAAGCCCTACAACACCAATGCAGTGTGTTAATGGAGAAAGTTCCTGAGATTGGGAGTGGGTGTGACATTAGGCTAGGGTATTCCTGAAGGGCTCTAATTCATGTGAGAATAGTAAGTGTAGATCTTCCAGCTATCAGTTAGCATAAGATTTCATAAACAAGTACTGATGGCTCTTTCCCCCCACTACCCCCCCCCATCCAGTTTCTAGCTGAGTGAGGAACAGGCTCTGCTTCGTATAAAGAAGATCTTTGAATTTATCTGCAATGAGGTACAGCTTTAATGATCTGTATCTGCAAGCCAGGAGCATGAATGTGATCTTATTGTATCATAGTGTAGAGATGAGATAGGCCTAGCGCTACAGCACACCAGTGCATTGTGCCTGGGTGTCGGGAACAATCCTTCCATTTCCAAAGCAGCAACTCTTTATTTTTCATCATTGTTTCTTTACCTCACTTGTGTGCTCCTTGTGATACAGATCTGAGTGAGTTGTGCAAGCTTCAGACTTGCCAGCCCCCAGCTCCCATGCCTAGTACAGAGTAATTCATAAACTTACCATATTAGACTATCAGATTGAAACCAAGGGTTTCTACTGTGGTGGAATTGGAAAGCCCGTTGTTTTGATTATCATTTCATCAGCCCCAACTGATACTAGTATGCTCAAGGAAAACATACTTCAGTTACAGTTGATTTTCAGATTCCAAAATGGTGCTGCAAAGCCTGTGCATCTCTAATTATATTTTATGCTAGGCTGTGCAATACCAAAATATACGCCGCAGCAATCAGTGAGTGAACAGTATCAATCAATTTGTAAACAGATGAAGTCACTCATTCCCAAACTGGTTTTCCAAAAACAATTACTAAATTACAATAGAAAAAAATTGTACAGTTACTGTATTTGTGTGCTGTGTTACAATCAACATACCAGGGAAACAAAACAATTTAATGCAGAAAAATCATCATTCATCTACATTATAATTGCTTCTTTTTCACATCTACAGGGCGGTTAATTAAAATTGTGATTAAATGCGGTCGCGCTGCCTAAGATGTCTTGCCCAAAACAGGTGGTACAGAATTTAAAAGTAAAAAAAATGTAATTAGCATTGGAAATTGAGAAATTGCCTGTAAGAATCAGTGTTAATTTCAGTCAGTGATGAGGTAATTTATAAATGAATGCAGTGGAGGCTGTGCAAATGCACAATTGCCTTCCTTGCCATTCTTAGCATTCTCAGCATGCAGGTGAAAATGTTTTCAAAATATTGAGGTAATTTGAAAATCAATCCATGCATTCTGTATCTTTTTTCTCCCATTTGTACCAAATGCTGAACAAATGCTGCCATAGATGGCACAATCCATCAGTTTTTTACTTTCTAAAAGCAATGCTGCACATATTTTAGACCTAGATTAAGAAATGTAGCAACACAAATTGCAAGCCCAAAATTGTTACACGGGTCAAAATTGTACACCTGAACTTCTGACTAATGGAGATTTGTTTGGCTGTGAAATGCTCCCATCAATAAAATGGAGACATGGAGGGAAATCTTTCCATGGTATAGGTAGTACAAACAGAATGACTATTAACCAATCCAATAAATACTTGAGATTAAATTTTAAAGTTTAAGGAAGAAACAGAAAATGTATAATAAGGCCGATATTTTTCTCAGAATCTTGAACTGCAACTTTGTTATTCCATCTAGAAACATCTAAAACCAGTTAATAAAGTTATCACTAGAAAAAAATGTTTCCAGAAATTAACTGTTTTTCAATGTCATCTTTCCTTTCAACAAAGATGCAACTTTCTACAAAACATTACACTATCAACTTAATATATTTCAAGCATTCTATTGGCACGAGTGGATTTTATAGATTAGGTAAGAGTTAAAAATTATTTCTATTTATACTATATTTTTACTATTAAACCACTGGGCTTTTAAAATCTTTTAACGGAAGAAATATAACTTTCATGTACTTATTCTGACCCTCTGAACAATATGAATTTAAGATATTTTAGTAATGAATTGAGAATATGGGGTTTGAGTATCTGGCTTGATACCACTGGAGTTAAGAGACTTTGGGGGGCTTTTCGAGCATCCTCTTCTGCGTTTGGCATTCTGCAAAATGATCTCTCCATATAAAACTCATCCTAAGAATATGCTTATTTCATTGTGGCAGATCAATCTGATAATCAAATTCTCTCATGTAAAATATTCTACGTGTTTTTTACTGTTTCAGGCAGAAATCAATAATTTCATTTCACTCTGAAGTTATGTTTTTGGGTAACACTGACATTTTGGGGAGAGAGGTGAAAAATAAGGAATACTGTATCTCTGGGAGTGTCTTCTTCATTCATTCATTCATTCATTCATTCATTTTTAGAGACAGGGTCTCACTCTGTGGTTCAGACTAGAGTGCAGTGGCACCATCCCAGCTCACAGCAGCCTGAGATTCCTGGGCTCAAGGGATCTCTGGGAGTATCTTTCTATCCTCTGATTTCAGGCCTAGTTTTGGGCCTTCCCTTATGACCCTTCCTGATCGTTTTTAGGACACAAATGAAAAGTGCAACTTAGAGGTGACAGCTCAGCTGGTTGTTCCAAGTGGCATGCCGTCATTTCTTTCATATTTAAATATGTTTCCCATTTAATATTACAAGTAGAAATAAAATGAGACCTCTAAATGGGGGAAACTGAAAGGTCACCAGTCACCTCCATGATCCCTCTCCTTTCACCAGCTCTTGCCTCCCACTAACTGTGATGATGACGATTTCATATACCTTCAGCGAGGGTGGGTGCAGACTTCATCAAAGAATGCCTTCCTGGATTTCCTTCAGGACCTGTGAACATAAGATCTGCAACCACATGGGGCTTGGCTCAAATTTCAGCAGAGTGGTGGGATGGAGGAGGTATTATGACGTTCTCCAGGCTGCACTGGTTCTGAGTTTACAAGAGGTCACAAAGGTTAGAGAATCACAGATGTCAATAGAGCGCCAGGACCTTCCTACCCCTTGAAATATTTGCAGTAGAAATCTTACCTCTTTACATTTGGTTCATAGTGCCCTATGAGCTTAGCAGGGCAATGTGGAGTTACTTGGGAGATGCCACCAATGGTTTTTTTTATATATATATATAAAATATTATATATAATATATATATAATATTATATATAATATATAGATAAAATATTATATATAAATATATAATATATTTACACTATATTTTTATTATATATTATATTATATACTATTTTATATACATAATATATATGTTGAGAATGGCATATATGTATGTTGACAGTGTCTTTTTATACAAGCTCCCTCCACCACGTATCATCTCTGTACTCTTACAGAGTCATCGGGATTGTCAGAAAAGGCCTGGACTACATGCCTAGCCCAGCACAAGATTGACATTTTTAAAGTCCTTTTTTGTTTCAAAGTTTGCCATGTGAGCTTAACTCAATTCATTCTGCTATTATTATAAGCATCACCTCTTTGAAGCTGATGTCAGATTCATGAAAGAAAAATGTACATATTCTTTTTCTACTCAGGGCTTCTTTCACCTTTATTCCTGAGGGTGATCAGAGCTTTGCATTGCAAAAAAAGAAAATTTTTCTCATCGCACAATAATTGAAAAGTATGTCATCAGGTCCTTTCTAGGTCTTCCTGTGGTATGTCAGCAGAAAATTACAGTATTTGTTCATTTTGCATTAATTGCATACCTACTATGTGCAGGCTCTAGCTGAGGCTATGGATCAAAAACTGGATGCTAGAGCCTGGGCCCCTGAGGAGCTTGCTGTCTAGTGGGAAATGGGGGTGCGTTTCAGATCTGATGAAAATGTGGTAAGTGCCACAAAGAACTTTGTACCCAATACAGAGAGAGTACAGAGGATGGCACCACTAGATCTGGGAGCAGGTGGTGAGGGGAGACTTCATGGCAGAAGTGACTTTTGACGTGACTGTTGTCATACGACATGGATTTCACCAGCGAGTGAGGGCACGGCACACCAGGCTGAGAGGATGGCATGTACAAGCCAGGAGAAAGGGTGCACAGCGCAGGCATTGTCAGCCAACTGAGATGTCTGAAACACAGGGCATGAGCAAAGAGGATGAGCTTGATTTGAGTCTGCAAAGGTGGTCAGGGAGCAGAAGAATCTCCTATCCCGTATTTTTGGCTTGTATCCAGTAAATAGGTGATGGTGAGCTTGCGAACCATGTTTTAAAGAAGAGTGACATGATCGTATTTGCGTTTCAGTGGCATGTCTCTGGCAACTGTACGAAAGATATTATCATCTAACATTTGTTGAGTACTTATCAATGTGCTAGGACCTGTGCTAAGAATTTTGCCTATGTCATCGGATGTCACCCTGACAATAATGCTGTGAAATGGGTACTATTGTTTTAATACTATTTTTACTGATGAGGAAATTAAGATTTAGAAAGGGCATGAGCCTGGAGTCAGGAAGAAAGTCTACGGTTAAATGTTACTGTAATCATGGAATTTCTAGAATTACAAGCAACACAGGCAATAATGATCATTGACTAGAAGGACATTTGGAAAAGAAAACCCAGCATTTGAAAAGGAGTGAGGCAGTTTGATTCTGTTTCCCTGAGTGAATAGTGAGACTAAGTGGGGTGTAAGAATGTTTCATCCTTAAAATTTATTTTTTCTTTCATCACTATGTCAGTTTGAAAAAGAAAATAAAAAATGGTTGTTGATCCTCAAGAAACTAATCCTAGAATGTGCTACATCTTTGGGAGTTTGGAAAGAGATGGTTAACATACAACCCTTCAAAACAGTGGAGTTTGGTAAACCCTGGAACACTGGTCTTGCTGATTTAATTCATGACATTAAGGCCTTCTTCAGCCTTATGAGGAAGCAGATGAAAATAATCCTTTTGCGATAACTGTTTTCCCCCTTTTCTGATTTAACTCTTCCATTGCTTAAGACTCACTAATTCTCAAACTTCTAAATTCTCCACACTGACTTATCTCTGCTATCCCATGGCAAGCCCTAAAGCTGCTAACGTTTTGTAACAACTATGTGACAAATTGTTGTGCTTTTATTCCGGTCCGACATCTTTGCCAGCCTTGCTTGTTGTGTTTTCTGTTTGGCTGTGTCATGGGACCAAAGGTGCCTGCCTTTGTACAGCATGTCAAATCTGGTTAACATGCAGCTATTTATCTTTAAAACCACTCCTGCACAATGGCAGAGGTGGGCCAGGCTACAGGGCTCTAAGCACAACCCAATTTTTCAGACCAGCTTTTCTGCATATGGGGAGCACGTTGGACAGCAGACAAGACATTTTGTGATTTGGGGAATCTCTTAGAGACAAATTGTAGAGTGCAAGTGCAGTGTAACTGGACTGCTGGGTGCCCAGTGAAGTGAGGAAAATCAGATACAGCACAGGCTGAAAGAATGAAGCAAGAATTCATATCTCTGTGCAGAACATGCACAGTACTTTGCTCACACAGAGAGTTCACACATAGACAAAAGCATGTTTGCTTGTGGGTTATTTTCAGGGGATTCTATAGCCACAGTCCAGGCATATATATTCGCACATAAGCTTTCTTTCTGCATTTTGTCCTGGTAGGTATGTCTACATGTGAACATGTAAACATGCTTATATGAGAAGACAATTTGCTGTTGCTGATTTAAGACATGGGAAAGGCCTCCTGGTTCACTGAGGCGTTTCCCTCCTAATGTAGTAGAAGCAGAATCTTTTTGTTTTCTACAATTGTTTCAATAAAGGACTCTGTGTGTGTTTAAGGAAAACTCAGAGCCAGAGTGTCAAGTGCTGCAATGAAAAATACTGAAGACTTTTCTTTCCATAAGACAGCTGCAAACTTTATAACCTAGTTCACTTTGGGTTTTCATTTCTCAATTGTTTCAAGGTGTCTTGGGAATGATTTGCCCTTAAATAACTAATTATCAACAAAGGAGAAAAAATAGCAATAAAAAACGTGATAAACCTGCACAGACTAGTTTAACTAAAATGAAGAATTTCCTTGCTTGAGCAGTTCAAGGACTGAACATAGCAAAACTGTGTGATTTAAATGAAAGGTTCAGAGTGGTCAATATAAATACATATGTAGACAAGAGATAGTATATGTGTGTGTGTATACACCAAGGTTACTTCTTGAGGAGATAGGCAGGTTTTCCTTTCTTTTTGCTTTTTCTTTCTTTTCTTTTTCTGAGTAAAGGACCCCAGAGATTGCCTTTCACTTTGAAAACAATCTCTAATATCAGGAAAATGCGTTGTTTGTTTATGCGTACATAATGCAAGTTTGTCCGCCTGGGAACTGCAGCAAATGGGAGAAGTATGCATGGATTTCACAGGTAACAGGATTACGTGGGCACATAATTGATCCATTTGGAGAAAAAAAATGACAGTGCTCTAAAGATGCCTAGGCTTTGGAGATGGAGTTTATGAAACAGGCATTTGTAAATTCAAAGGAATCAATATGTCAATTTTATTACATCTCAGAACCAGCTGGGCATTAAAGGAACAGTAGCCTTTAAAAAAAATTACAGCTGCATATTCCTACATTGTCTACCTTTCTTAAAGGCCCTAGAATTTAAGGAAATGAACTTAGAGATTTGTACCTTTCCAGAAATGAATTTACATTGTCCAAAAAGAACAATAATTTCACATTTTGTCAGTTATCAACCTAACAATTGGATTGAAACGTCTGCCTTATCATTACAATGGAAGTCTATTAATAGATATAGATAATAAGCAGAATAGTGATTTTCACATAGGTCGTACAGTCAAGGATTCGTTGGAATTCATATTTGCATTGTGCTTTTCAACAGTCTAGATTTTACTTCTTCACTGATGATAGGACACAGTTTAAGAGCTAGCCTTTGGGTGTCCCACAGAACTGGGTCTGTGCATGTGTGAAATATTCCTGTTTTATTAGACTTTTTGACAATTTAAAAAGACCAAGCTATTTAAAATTATTAAGTTCCTAAATAATAGGATTTGGACAACAGCCATAAGAGAGGTGAATGGGATGGGAATTTAAGATATTATTTTAATATCACAAAGAGGTTACACAACTAAGGATGAAAGTTAGAACCTATGAATTGGTCCACACACCCTGCCATGTGCTATCTGCTGGAGGCTGCAAGGCGAGCTGCTTCACTGTTTCATGTTCGCATCTCCACCACCCAGACTCCTGCTCCAATAACATCTCTAGATCTATTCACTTGTAACAAATGGAGCCCAGTTCTCCTCCCTCCCCAAGGAGGCGAGACACTTGATACAATGAAAAGAACACAGGATTCAGACCCAAACAAATTTGTGTCCACATTCTGATTCTGCCATTTACTCTCCATGCCGTGTGCCACTGGGTATGTTTCTTAACCACTCTGAGCTTCGGTTCTTAATGCTTAAAAATGGGGAGCAGTATTTGTTTTATAGAATCTTTGGGAGTATTACACAAAATCTAAAGACAGTGTCTGGAGCATAGAAAACACTCACTAAATTCTGATTATGACTGTTTCAAGGTGTGACTAATCAGGATGCCAGGAACCCTACGATAGAGGTACTTGAGTTTCTGGGCCCTGCTGAAACATTCTTGAAAAGAGGAAACAATAACCATAGCCTGAGATATTCATTCCTTTTCTTTTTTACTCTTTGGAGAGTACTTTAAAAAAGAAGAAAAAAGAAATAGTCATAGTGATTGGCATGCTATTCTACCTCTACCTTTCCAGGAAATATACATGGTACTTTTTCTTATAGAAACAGCATCCCCCCAAAAAAATTCCTGAAAGAATATATTCTGAGATGACTTTTGTCACAGCACTTAAAATATCTGATTCCTATTTGTCTCCCCACAAATGTGTAAATGACTTGAGGGCAGTCTTGCCCATCTCAGCTCAGGCCATGACACACAAAAATTGTTTTGTTAAAGCAAAGGTATAATAAATACAGCAGGTATAGTAAAGATTTAGTATGCATTATCATATCTAGAAAAAAGCTTTGGGTAACTTTATGTCAGATTCCCTACACTATCTTAATAATTTCTTGAAATTCACTTTGTGACAGCTATGTTATTTTGAATACTTGGGTGGGTTTGTTTTTTTTGTTGTTGTTGTTGTTGCTTTTTTTTTTTTTTTTGTATTTAAATCAACTGGCTTTCTGCCTTTCCCAATGACACCTTTGAGACTTGGGAGTCAGGGAGGCAGAGAGGCAGTGTGGGTGCTCAAAAGAGTGTAGGCTTTGGACATTTGGGCTCAAATTTGGTTTCTACTTTCATACCAGCCATAAGACCTGTAGCAAGTCATTCAGCCTAACTGCATCTCTGCTTCTCATAATAATACTCATGTTACAGGGCAGTTGTGAAGAAATACTGGTAATAGGTAAAGCGCCAAGCACATAGTAGGTGTTTAATGTTCTGTCCCCTTCCTCCACTCTTCTTTGTCACTTGAGCATTCACTTTGGGTTGGCATTTAGTGAGCTCCTTCTGCCCGTCAACAAGTCAATCAACATTTAATACATACCATGGGTAGATATCTTACCCCTGTTCCAAATTTCATTATGAAAATTGGGCTATTTTGTACTCAAGGAAATGAGCATGCAGAAGTACCTTCTGTACTTAGAATCACAATCATTTTAGCTATTTTCTGCTTAATCTGACTGTTTCTTTGTTCCCATCATCTTTTTTAGTGAAGCACTTTGGTATTTCTGCAATCCTTTGCCACCATTCTGTGCTTGGGTATCTCAGATCTCTCTTCTCCCCTGATCCTTTCAAGACATCAGAAAAGAAGAAGCACAAGGTCTCTTGACTATACGTTTGCCACGCAACTGTGTGGATTGGTTAGTTAATAGAGTTGATTAAAACACTTTGTTTGATTCTGCTTAAGCATACCAGAAATACATTCAAAATCTACAGCTACAAAATGTAAAGAAGGTAGTCCAAATATAGTACTACATAATGAGGCTCCCTGTTGGTAGTATATAAAGCAGTTTAGAGTATAGCTTCAAATTCTAATGAAGATCATTTTAAATCTTGCACTGAATTGTGAATTTAAAATTCCCATGTTCTCCATAAGTATCTGAAGAGGGGCATGTAAATACCATAAGTGAATTAATTACTGCCTTAAGTTGGTAAAGCATGTGTGAATCCAAACTTTATTCTTGAACTTGCACTTCTCTTCCCAAGGTTTTTTGAACCATTTCCTATATGCTGAGTTCTGAGTACCTATTTAACTGCTGAGGACATATAAAGAAGGTAGTTTTCTTTGCATGGATTAAATGTTTCAATCTCTGAAAATCACCACCACCACAACAAAAAGTCTGCCCAGCACATCTACATGTACACGATGAAATTCCTAAAGCAGAAAAGATATGTTTATAATCTGAAACTTACAAAAATATGACAAAATGTTACCTTCACTTTTGTGCCCCCTTTTTTCATTAACAATATATTAGGTTTCTGTTTTTCTCTTGAGAAGAAACGAAAGACGAAGTGGCAAGAATATCTTTCACTTTTGCTCACGTTTTGGTGGTGTGACATTGGGACCACTGAAGTAATTGGACAACTTTTCCGAGCTGACTCTTCTGAAGTAAACCCAAGGCAAAGGGAAGATGGAACTGCTGCTAGGCTCAACTGATGGCGCCCACATGGCGCCCACCCCGACTCCTTCAGAGACTCCATAGTTTCCACAGAAGGGCCAGAGGCCCTGCCAATATCCGCACATCATTGGCATGATAGACCATAACAGCTTCTTCTGAGCCGTTCCGGTCTATCGTGTCAATGCGTACTCGGGGAGTCCTCAGCGCACGGATCATTGACACGGCACTACATAACGGCTCCTTAGCAGCCATTACTGGGTATCAAGTCAATGCATACTCAGGGAGCCTTTATCGCACAGGCCTGCACAAGCAGACACATTCCGAATACTAAAATTCCTTAGGAAAATTAGTCATTGCCCATGTGTGATAGCTGTTTTCCATTTTGAATTTTAACCATTTTGGGAAAAGAAAGAGAATGGGAAATACCAGTGTAGTCTGAAAAGCCCTTAAAAAACGAGTGCGAGAAGTGTAAGGGTGAAGTGGACATAGGAAGATGATGAACTTGTCATTTTTTCCTTTCCGTAGCTTCATTTTATTGTGTCAAAGTTGCAGAAAGCACTTCACTTTCACTGAGGCTCTTTTTAGGCAAAGTACGGCCCAGAAAACTTTTTTTATGGCTCAGATATAAATCCCAGAAATCATGGCAGGATCTCTAACTACAAAATAACAGTAGTGTTAGTAGTAAGTATCGTTGTAATAACATTGTAGAACTCTACACGTCAAAAATACCACATTTTATCATGATCTCTGCAAGAGATTTCTTGGTAGTCATTCCAGACTTTTAATAAATAATATGTAGAGTAGGAAAGGTTCTGTGAGGATCCAAATAATAATGAAAATGACAGTGGTGATATTAATAATAATAGTACAGCTACCATTTATTATATCATTATTATGTGGCAGGCATTTGTATACATTATCTCATTTAATTTTCTCAGCAGATGTGACAAATCAGGAAACTGTGGCTTAGCAAAGTTAAATAACTTGACTGATGTCATGCAACCACTAAGTGACAGTAGTGGGATCTGAACTATGTCTGGGGAGAGTCATGCTCTTACCATTGCATTGCCTCTAATGATCATCACTTTCAGGGAACTAGGTGTTTAGTTAGAATATCCCAACCCATTGTCTGCTTACTGATCAGGAAACTGAGGCAGGGTAATTTTAGTAATTCCCCCAAATAATAAAGACACTCAGAGTCAATACCAGAAAGCAACAAGAGGCAAAAACAGCCTTTCTCTCTGACAACATGTTAACCACAAACAAGACTTGGGAATTTCAGAGCCTCTGCTTGTGTTTCAGAAGGAATGTTCACTGTTGCCATCAGTCCTGAAAAGATTTCCTTGCACCAAATCAAAATGGTTCGAGTTTGCTGTTGTTGATATTTTTTTTCCTTTTGTGTTCTGCTTGCTGACTGACATCTGCTATCATGCTAAGCAGGTGTTCCTATGTAAACGAACGTGCCCTGTTTGTGTTTCGCCATCCTCGCTGCTGCGCACCCAAATGAGCAGCGTGATTAAGAATCCTGTAAATTTTTGAAAGGAAACGGATGGCTACCCTACTAGAACATAATTACACCGTTCCAACATCCGCAGCTCACTGCTGCAGCAGAGTTGGAGAACAGCAGAAATTAATAATATATAATAGCATCATTCTCGTAATTTATAAATGAAATAAAGTAGCGAGGAGATTCTGCTGATATGCATTTTCTCCTTAATTCTAAAAGACAAAGTATAGATTAGAATTTTAGTGGGGTGAAACCTGGCCAGCAGTCTCCCACTAGTTGCCTGATTCATGATAGGCGTGTTTTTGCTTAGGGAAAAGAGCTAATATCTTTTATTAGGCCAGAGGAAAAAAAAAAAGAAAAGAAACATGAATAAACAAGGCCCTCTAAAGGCAACACTAAATAAAGGGGGTCTGAAAAAATCTCTGTGGATTGTGTACCCACTGTGTTTAAAAAGATATTATTACTTTAAGACTTCAACATGTGCTGCATTTTTTCTTTCATGGTAATAACATACCACCATAGGTCACCCCTTCTGAGAAAAGAGGGACTGGTCAGTGAAAGATGTGGCTCAACATCAACTTTATGTTAAACAGCACTAGTGTAAATTCTAGAGATATGCTGAACAACGATACACACATAGTTAACAATAATAGAGTAGATTTCATCTTGTGTGTTTTATCACAATAAAAAAGAACATTCTTGCTTTTTTAAAAACATTATTTTGAGCACCCAGTATGTGCAAAGGAGCCTCTTATTACAAATCATCGTTAGATCAAGGGAGTTGATGCTTTTAATCAACCATGCTGGAGAAAGAACAATACTTTCTAAAGAGGCAAATAAACTATATGTTAAAAGTAACCAGTCCATTTCTCTGTCACATAGGATTGTGGCAGGCAGTTTAGAAACTTTAATGTTTTTCTAATTTCACTTACCATGGGTGAGATGCCTGACAGATGGATGAGTTCAGTTGTTTCAAGAGTTTGTCTTCCACGAGCCAATGCCCATCTCTCTCTCTCTCTCTCACACACACACACACGAGCAATTATCCTAAAGAAAAATAATATTTATAGCATTTAAAGTGTTATTTAAGCACTTTTTCCTGCTTAATTCCAAAGAATGACAATACATCAAAAAAAAAAAAAAGTCACCATGAATTTTCTTCCTTTAATTAAACTTAGAGAACATGAAAGTACTATTTGCCTTTTAAGAGAAACATGTCCATTTAAGATGCTTATTCATTTAAGCAGTATTCATGTAAAGGTCCTCTTGAGTATTACTCTATGTGTTTTGATTTGGTTCAGAGAAAATAAATTCATTTAATAGATTTATTTCATTAACAGGTATTTATTTAAGTGGGTTCCACTGTATTTAAATCTCCAAACAGTTTCCATTACTTCCTTAGCTCACTTGCTCCATGTTGACTAATTTTAATAAGCCTAAGGTGCCTAGGGTCTTATTGAGTGTTCAGTTTGATCAATATGGTTAAATTAAAATTGTGCAAAATATAAGCAAATGTACTCTAACAACACAGTGAAAAATGTGCTGTGCACTAAGCATTGATTGGTATGCTGTGGACACAGATATGTGAAGCTGGGTGGGCCTCTGAACTACCTGGAAACTGCCGCTGTCCTCCAAAGCTCCTCTGGCTTTAGACACATCCGTGTCATCTCCCACGCGTTCATGGAGACAACATCTCAGACACCCCCACTGAAGTAGAAGGGGAAGGAGATTCGTGTCAGGTGTTTTGCTTTTTGATATAATGGAAAACAGCATGTACGGCTCACAGTGAGATCCTATATAAAGAAAAAAAGCTTAAGATTTTATAAAAGTTCAACTTTGAGTATTGCTGAAATGCTTTAAGGTAATAAAGAATGCAGACCCTAGTTCTTTTTCACAGAATAACTTTTTACCGTAATTATCCTTAAATTTTAATCATTTGGTAGCTTGAATTCTTTTTCAGAGATCTTACTTGTCAAATTTGTTTTAGCACATTACAAAAAACAAAAACAAAAACCAATCTGATTTTTAAAGTATACCAAAATCAGCTTTGCCATTGATACTGCATTTGAAAACCTAATAGCTTTCTAACAAATTGATTGCTTTCTATATAATTGTAGAGTTAAATAGATAACTGAATGCTTTCTAGTGGATTCCTTTTAGTGTGAATAAGTTTGTATCTTCTATTCCTCAATCAATTTCTTTACCTTTCCCTTTTTCTCTTCTCCCCCCTCTTTTTTTTTTTTTTTTTGCCTGTTTTATGGCAAGCAAACTTAATATTCAGTGTCAATCTTTTTAAGCTTTTCAAAAATCTACCACAATCACTTAGCAATCATAAGTATGTATCATTCAAAATTGTTCCTGATATGTGCTGGCTGTTGGGGCAGTTTCTTTTTCCTACCTGTTGTGGGCCCTTGTACCTATCTTTAATCTTCATGCTGAGTGATAGCTACCATCACAACACGGACTTTCCTTGATAGCATATCTTCCTGCATGTTCAAAACTTAAGTTCACATGAGCAGAAGTTGATCTTATCAAAGGTAAATCAGAAGTTAAAAAAATAGCAGAGAGATAAAAACATCAAAAACGTACGTCTTGCAAGCAATGATGTTGAATTTAGGAGAAGTGTGTTCTATTGAGACGAAAATCGTTTTCTAGTTTAAACTGATCACATAAGTTTATATGCATAAGGATTTGACGTTTCCTATCAAATTAAGTGCAGTGTTTGAGCTTCCTAACATTTACTAATGCCATCACCAATACGCTTGCAAAATAAAATAATGTTCGAGCCCCAGAATCATCAGAAATATGTAGACCAATACAAGTTCAGAAGAATTGACTTTATTTTTGTAACGGGACCAAGAAAAATTCTTAAGTTTTTGTTTAGTTTTGTGCTTGTTAATCTTGATTTTTTCCCAATGTTTTGCATGTTTTGAGTTTTTTTATATCAAAGGTACTGCTCTTTGTAAACAAGTGTAAGTTTACCCAGGCAGCTTCACTTACACCCTTCCCTTGTAATCAGATGTGAAAATTACACCCTCCCTTTTGGATACATGATAATTACACATTTCAACATGCAAAGAATTGTCTCTGTTTCAGTTGTTGGAATGAAAAAGCTGAGACATTTCAGTAAAATATATTATTATATTAAAGATCATTTCCATAATTGTTTTTGAGATTTGTAATCAAAACCATGATCAAGGTAGTCTTAGTTTTAAAAAGAATACACATGGAAATAAGGAGAGGATAAAATTAATTGCCGAGTTCCACTTGAATGACCATTCTTTTATTTTATGAAAATGCAATTGAGTAAAGTACATTATATTCTTTCTTTAAAAAAAAAAAAAAAAAAAAAAAAATTCTATTACTTTTTTTTTTATTTTTTTTTTCCTTTTTTTTAGAATAAATTTTTTTTTTTTTTAAAAAAAAAAAAAAAAAAAAAAACCTTCTAGTACCTTATTTGACATTTTCTTTCTCCATTTTCGTTGAATTACCTATTTTTTCAATTAGACCAAAAAATGTAGAAATATACATTTTTGTGATCAAAGTGAACAATTTAGTCAGAGGAGAGATACAAATACAATGAAGGAATCTTTTCAATAAAAGATGTGTTTGTTTTTGTTTGCAAGAGTGCTTTTCAGCCAAATATAAAAGTTTTGTAAACTCAGGTCAGGCACCTCACACTTAACAATCAGATTTCTGGATTCATCTAAAGTATCACTCATCTCATAGGTAAAAATATATGTCTCTATTGGTATAAAATAAGCTGAAGCCTGAAAAATGCAGAGGTTTTGGCGAATAACACTAAACTCAAAAGTATCTCTTATATCTAAGGAGATGGTTTAAATCACTGATTCCTTTTTACTTTCTTAACCTAAGAAGAAAAGGAAGAGAGAGGCCAGGTGCAGTGGCTCACACCTGTAATCCCAGCACTTTGGGAGACCTAGACGGGTGGATTGCCTGAGGTCAGGAGTTCGAGACCAGTCTGGCCAACATGGTGAAACTCCGTCTCTACTAAAAATACAAAAATTAGCCGGACATGGTGGCGAGTGCCTGTAATCCCAGTTACTCGGGAGGCTGAGGCAGGAGAACCGCTTGAATCCGGAGGCAGAGGTTGCAGTGAGCTGAGATTGCACCATTGCACCGCAGCTCAGGTGACAATGAGACACTCTGTTGCAAAAATAAATAAATAAAAGAAAAGGAAGAGAGAAGGCAGCATTGGATGGCTGATGTTATGGCTTCTTGAAACAGTTTATGGCATAAAGAAATAACTCCCCAACTCCTTAGTTTTCCAAGTATGTAAATGTTTCTGCTCATCCAAACACTAGCATAGGTAAGTGAGGACACGTATTTCATCTAGCCCAAATATATTTTTTAAAAATAATCCCTGCAGATTTTTTGCTTCTAAAAAAAATACCCCAACCCAAATTTCTAAAAATTTTGATTTTTGGAATTAAATGATAATACTAATTAGCATTTACCTATACATCCTTTTCTATTTTAAAATCATTGCATAATCTGGCATTTATATTTAATTTTCTAAATCATTTTCCCTAGAGAGCATTCATATAATTTTAGAACTTGGAAGGGACCAGGATTTCAACTATACTCACCCACAGGCTTTTCCCATTGGGTAGAGATTGAAACAGAGCTGACAGAACCAGGATTTGAACTCCAGCCTTTTGACTCCAAATCAGGGACAAGATGCAGTTTTGTATGTTAATTATATTTATTGGTTTTGATATTGTGGCCCCAAGATCCATAGTCTTATTTTCATGCTAAGAGACTCTTTACTCTGAAGGGCCAGGTTATAATTGCCATGTATGCCAAGAGTGAAGGGAGTCAGGACCAGAAAGTCCAGTACGCCTGGATGGTGAGTTACTAGACTATGGAGCTGCATGTTCTGAACTCCACGTTCTTTGGTTTTACTGCTCCTGTGTTTTTTGACAGTTGCTTTTTAGGTGAGGTGTTTCATTTTCATAATTTCTGTACAGGCTGGGCAGATAGTTCAGGAAATGTTCCACCGTGTACTGACATTCCCCTGGCAATAAATGGGTTCCCACTTCAGTCGCATTCCACTAAGCCTATTTTGGCATCATAGAGAGGGTGATGAGAAGGAAGAGTCAGTGGAGGAGAAGACAGGAAGGTTGCCAGGAAGGAACTGAAAGGCAAATGCTCCTGGCCCCATTGCCTATCTCTGCCTTCACCACCTTTAGCTTCACAAGCAGTGGCCATGGCAAATAGGAAAAGGTTTGGGTGGGAAAAATGCAGAAGAAGCCATTCCTGATCAGACAATGTGTCTTCCACTAGTTTCCATCAGAGTGGGCTGACCGTCTGTGAAGATCTGGGATCATGACTCGGTATAACAAGAAGAGTCCTACACACTTGATTCAGGAAGTTTGGACACCTGGCCCACCCAGTCCTGCCTTCCAATCTCAGCATGGCCTTGGATACATCCTTAACCTCTCTGGGCCTCACATCCCTAATGATAAAATGCAGGGACTGGACAGAGGTTGCAAACTGGTGGCTGACAGGTGTGTTTGATTTGGCCCACACAGTATTTTAAACACACTTGAATTGGTTGCCAATATTTAAAAATTGGGCTATTTCACACACACACACACACACACACACACACACACACAAATCCAGATTTCCAGCTCCCCTGGAGAACTCAGATGATCTGGTGCCTTGCGCCCACATAGCTGCATGGAAAGACCATGTGGGAACAACTTTGAGTTCCGTAAGAAAAATCATCAACTTCCCTCACCTGCATGGCCTGTGTAGACTTTTGAGTGTGGGACCCCAATTCTCTCCAAGACTCCTTTGAAACTCTAGTTTTAGAATTCCAAATATGATTTGCTTGACCATAAGAAGTATACTTAATCCATAGTGGTTTCTATATTCACGGCAGAATGCTAAGGTATTTGTGTATACAATCAGCATCAGGTAGAAGTTGGAACTATCTTAGGCCAAATAAATCAGCCCCATTTAGAACAAATGCTGACTTTGAAATTTGATAATGGGAGGCAGGAATAGCCTTTGACGTGGTTACAAGAAAGATGGTTTGGCCCCTGACTCATTATTACCTACACAGCAAACTGTGTATTTTGCAAATTATCCAAAAGTAGATTCTTTAAAACCCAAAGCAAATAATACAAGGCCCTTCAGTTAACATTTTTTCACATCTCCCACTCTAAACTAACATCTTCATGAATATTGAGATCATGAACTTTTTCTGTTCTTGTAACTGCAAGCAAATTATATTGGCCTGGGAACTGTTTGATCTTCTTCAAAAGTAAAGGAAGTACATTGATTTTAAAAGTTATATTTTTATAAACCATATTTCCAAATGTATCCACTTTAACACAAAAGGTAACATTTGCAACTCATGGTTATAGAGTGTTTAATATTGTACAAGGTGCATTGACAAAAATATCTCATTTGATCTTTGCAATCATTGTAGGAGCTAGACAGAGAAGACATTTAATACAATTGAGGAGTCTGAGACCCAGAAAAGTTGGGTGACTATTGGAAAATTGGCCTATTACTTGCTTAATATGAAAAAGAGCCGGGATTCAAATCTACAGCTTTTGGCTCCATATTTAATGTTTTCCATGCCATCACTATGCTTCCAGTGTCTTAGGGTGTGTGTGTGTGTGTGTGTGTGTGTGTGTGTGTGTGTGTGTGTCTTACCTAAACACTGACTTTTTCTCTCTCTCTGTCATGAACAAGAATTGAGAGGTTAAATGGGAATTGTCTCATGAAATGAGAATTGTCTCAATGTTTTCTAAATTGAATGAAGAATCTTTTTTGGTAACTATTCTTAAGTGAATGCTGGATTTTTATTAAGGGAAGCTAACAGATATATAAAAGCACCCTCCACAAATAAAAACACAATCCATGGAAGCATAGTGCAAGGAATAATGATATAGACAAATGGAGGAGGGGTAATAAAATGTCATAAAATAGGCAGGTAGAGGTTTCTGGAAAAATAAGGTGGTGAGGGAAGAGTCTAACTGTAAAAGTAAAAAGGTAGAAGATAGAACCATTGAAAAAAAGAGAAATATCAGAAATATGAAGAGAAATAAACAGCAAGAAGACTCCATAGTAATTTAAGAAGTGAAACCTTTTAGGACAGAGGTAGGGGAGAAATGCGAAACACTGGAGAGGAAGTAACAATTAGGAAGTGTGGAAGAAAAACCTTCAGACCAGAAATCTGAGCAAAGACTTGAGAGAGGTTGATGGTAAATGTGAAACACTGAAAGGGATGTTTTAAGGGATTCAGACATTGAGAGGAAAGTCAATTTTTGTCACAACACCCCATGACGACAGGCTCAACACATTTGGATTATGAGAAAGGAAATTAACATGGTTAGAACGAAAGAATAAAAATTAGTCAGAGAAATCTTTGGATGTCAATGGAGAGGAAGAGAAATGATATTAAAAGGAAAGAAGGCATGGGTGGAAAGTAGAATGAGATGAGAACCTATGGTAGGTGGAGGTGAAAAACGAAATGCGTCAGGAAAGATCATGACGGGGACCGCCGCACACTGCAGTGATGTAGACAGAGAAGCTCTTCTCCAGGGAACCTGCAAATAAAAAGAAACCTTAAGATGTATTTGGATGGAACCCACCCCAGCAAGGTGAGAAAGCAAGAGGTTACATTCTGCAAAAAGAGAAAATGAACAGGGAGAAGGGGGGAAACTAGGGGAAAGAGAAAATAGCAAATCAAAGTTATGGAGCGTACAACATTGAAAGGAATGAGGCATTCTGTTGGAATTATTCATTTAAGCATATGGGTATTGGCGTCCCTTTTCTAAAACCGGATCCTCTCCCTTATTTCTCATTTTTCTATAACACTATTATACTATTATAATAAATTCACATGGAAAAGTACAAGGATGAGCAATTTTTTACTTTAGAAATGTTTCAAAAGGGGAGGTAAACTTGATGGTTATCTGTCTGAAGGATGACGCACTATAGTGGCATGTAAGAATGGGGCCAGAGGTAATCATCATTTTTGAAACTGTTCTTTCAACAAATTCATAATTCATATAAAGTAACTCATGTGCACACATTTATGGCAAAACATACTCTAGATATTAATTTACATTGCTTGTACTGAAGATCACTTGAGTTTTCAAAAAGTTTGATTTACAGATTTTTCACATCAAAGATACTTTGTAGATTCTATTTTATAATCAAGTTGTGTAGGCTCCTCAATAATTCTTTACCTTGATACTGTGTATACTCATTTATCTAGATTAAAATACTTCCTTGCCCTTAATGTTCTAAAAGTGTACCCCTTGGGGCTCTAGAATTTAGAAGTCTCCCTTCCCCAACTATTTCTAGTCTACCTTTTCAATTGAGTTAATATAATGACTTTAGTAATACAATTTCCATGTTGCTATAAAAATGGGGTTAAAAGTCATAACAGGCACAAGAAACAGGAGGAAATGAGAATTGTGTACTTTCAGTCACACCCTGGCCATGTGCTCGGGCCATGTGCTCAGGCCACATACAGCATGCAGCCCTCCGGAGTGGGCTGTGTAACCCGGGGCACACTTGAGGTCAGGGAACAGAGAGAGTTAATTTACTGAAGGTGGTAGACAATCCCTCTGCCACAAATGCAAACATTTTTTCATAAGAACCCAAAGCAATTAGTTCTCTTCAATAATAAATTTAATCTTTTCCTCCTTCCTTTCTTTCCTCTTCCTTTCTCCTCTTTCTTCTCTTTTCCTCTATAAACGCTGGCCTTCGTCTATGATCTTCAACTCAAAGGTGTAGGTGCCTGGAAAGAAAAACAAGATCAATGTATTGTGGTACTAACAAATAATGCTATAATTATTAGAAAAAAACAGATTGAAGCAAGATACAAAATTCTTAAAAGTAGCTATCTGTATGAAAATCTTTTCTACTTCTAGAGAAAGTAGAATGTGAATGACTATCTTTCATATCATGAAAGCAGATGCTTATATGCAATCACCTTTAAAAAAAGAAACAAAATATCACAGTGGTGACGATGCCTATTTTATATGAGTAGGAAAACTAGCCAAATAACGTTGGGAACATTTATTAGCCTTGTCCTTTTTTTTTTTTTAACTTTTAGTATAGAGAGAAAATAGAGATGACAGGTAGGTGGCTAAGTAAGGTGACAGGATGGCAGACAGCATTCCTATCAGGGAAGAAAGAATTTATAAGGGAGCTGCCACTTATAGCGTAATACAGCTAAGTTAAGAATTGCAAACAGAGTAGGGCCAAGCAACATTTTAAGAACAATTGTCCTTAAACATTCTTGTAATGCTAAGTCACTCATCTTTGTTTCCCACTTGCTTCCTAGAGTTAAGAAAAGTTCTTTCCTAACTTGGGTTGCTATGCAGAGATGTGAAATTTCATTGGCTCCAAATGCTTTTCTGTCTAGTAGGGACTACTGGGAACCCTACTAATGTGCATATTGATGTACCCTGTAGCTTCACAGATGATGAAAGAGCATATTACTTATTTCCACAACAACAAAGCTAAGAGAAATTTGAAAGCAGCCAGTTATTTTACCTGGGGACTTTCTCCCAGGTGACGGGGCTATGGAACCATGGAATTTAAATATGGGGGCCGTCCTATTTTCTAAAAAGTTTTTATGAGGAGCCATAATCCTACTCCCAAGCAGAAATCAAATCAAGTAAAAGACTGTTGCTTTCCTTTGCATTTATTTAGTCAACTATGGCTAAAATACGGAAAAGACATTATCATGCTCATTCAGAGTGTATTTTATTCGTTGTTTACTAGGCTGGACTGACATGATATGATTTCTGCTTTGCGGGGTCACAACAAGCTACTAGCAGGACAATTTGCTGAATCAAGAGGATGATTGTGTCTGGTGCCAGTCAGTCGCAATTAGGACCAGGATCAGGGAGGCCCGGGGCTTGTGCATCGTCTTGGGCAAGCTGCATAGAAATCAGCTCACCTGAAACTAATTGTCACAACAGAGACCTTATGCAAATGAGCCCTGGGGTTAGCGTGGGAAAAGAAAAACTGTCGCAAAGATAGGTGACCTGCTGAGCAGGGGGTCTGTTGCTGGGGAAATCTTTGTTCAATGAGTTTAAAAATGTTTTCATTGTTCAAAATCCACCCCCCCCAAAAGAAAAGTAGCATACACCCTCACTAAGAGTATGGCAAACACACTCATCTAAAATTCCAATAAAGTAGAAGCCTGCTTTGGAGCATGCCATAAATTGGGAGTCTTTATACTTTATAAGGGCTACAGCAGGAGAATAATTTCCCTTTGCAAGGGCCTTTAAAGTTTAGGTGCTGCGGATTGCAGAGTGGCCTACCTTGAAAATTCACTTGCAAGGTCAGGCCTACTGCTAGCCTGGCAGGACCTGCACCGCCTTTTCTCCCTGCATTCCAGCAGGCCACCTCCACACAGCTGTGAGGGGTGCCTGTGAACTAGACAAGAAAGGCCTAGTTTCTAATTGAGCTTTACTGGTATCTCAGGTAGAAGAGAAGGGCCAGGAGCGCTCTCTAACACATGGCAAAAGAATCCGGGGAAACAATGGCAGTTTCTTGAATTGTGGTTTCTCAAATACTCACAAGTTCAAATGAAATGCAAGCATTGTGAAATTCCAGGAATGGTAATGCAGCCCAAGTGGTAAGAGATTATAAAAATTTAGCAAAAGAAAAGTAAAAATTATTTTCAAACTATGATTTACTTTGTTTTTCAATCCCTGACAAAAACATGTATAAGTTGGAAATGGTGTTTGATTTTATTATAGCACTCATCTGAAATAATCTTTAATATGTTCTACTTTAGAAAACCAGATGAAGAAAAGTTATTCAAAGGTAATGGTAAACATTTTTATACGTTACTGTAACAAAGTTGCCTTTGGGTTCTTCAATTGATTTTTAGCTTTTCAATCTTTTTTTCCTAAAAACATAGGCTAACATATTGATACTTCTTAGCTTTACACTACAGATTTCCCAGTGACATAGTAGATAATGTATATTCACACAGGAGTGTAAATATAATATCAAGAAAATGAATAGAGTGTTCTAAACTTTAGCAGTAACAGAGAGCATAGATATTTTGCATCTAGTGATTTCAAAGAAAGAATAATTTGAATTAAAAAACGTAGGTGAGAGAAACAGAAAGTTTCATTGCATTGGCGTTGAATACAAATGCTATTTTGTTTGGCAAATTACTGGGCCTAAGAAAGTGTTTTCATTGTGTTTCCTAAAGGGCTGGATTGAAATTTGGACTTGTACCTGATAAGCAAGCTCAGGAATTAACTTGGTAGCCACCCCAAAACCTAAAGAAAGTTAGGCTTAGAAATGCAACTTAATCACAATTTAAATTAAAACACACGCGCGCGCACACACACACACATACACAACTCTTTTGTCCCTTCACCACTGTCTGAAATAATTTCCACATATAGGAGACATTTCACAGTGGGTACGAAGTGCTCAGCTTTCACTCATCAAACTTTAATCGGAACTGCATTTTAGTTTTTGAATAAAGAACACTTAAAAAATTTAGATGCAAATTATTTTGCATTATTCATGCTTTAAGTGTCCTTGTAGATTTAAACACTTCTGAGGCCACCTTGATTCAAGTAATTACCTAGGCCCTCACTGCTCCGTCATGAATAAGGTATTTTGTACAAGTAAAGTATGCACCCGATGAGCTTTTAAAGTGGCTTTACACTGAACTTGTGTATTGCTTCTTGTGCATGAGTGAGCCGAACATGCGTCGCAATCTGTCTCAGGTGGGAAACCCTGGCTGGGCATCCATGGGTGACGGGATGAAACCCGAGCGTCTCCTTCACACACATGCTCTTCCTTTGTCTCTACCTAAGAATGCTCCTGCCTGATTCTAGTAGTTGTTTTAAGCATTAAAGAAAAGCAATAGATTCTAGGAAAAGAGACAGGGAAAGTGACAGTGATTGCGCTTAACCCCTTCATCACAGTTTATTGGAAATGCCCACTTTTCAGGCCGCCTCATCTCCATCAGCAGAGGCTTCCTTGTAAGGTAATAAGTCTCTCTGATTTTACATGGTTCTGTACATCTGTCTCCCCATCTGTCAGCCTAGCCTCCTGAGCTGTTAGAGCTAGGTGCTACCTCCACCACGGTATTCACACGAAATGGAGCAGGCTTCAAACTCAAAAGCAGCTGAAGAATACTTACAATGGAAATGAAAGTGACCATAGAGCATAAATCTGTAAGTTTATCCACACACACAAAAAGAGGGTTTGTAAGAGTTAAATGTAATTGGCTGAAGCTTATAGCTGGCGTTTGTTACAAAGTGCCCAAGCCTTTCCTTTCCAACTCCGTGGCTTTGAAGAATTATAGGAATTTTATGATGTGCTGTTGGAGTTATACTGGCAGAGATTACAGAAAAGGGGTTAAAGTTAGTTTATGGTAGAAAAAAAATTATGCAGAAACCAATAAAAA
The DNA here is from genome assembly GCF_003255815.1 of Theropithecus gelada. Lineage (NCBI taxonomy): Eukaryota > Metazoa > Chordata > Mammalia > Primates > Cercopithecidae > Theropithecus > Theropithecus gelada. Next base: position 23,595,580 of record NC_037680.1, on the reverse strand, counting down.
TAAACACACTCAAGTAGACTAAACTTGCTGGGCTTTTAGTTTTACTTTAACAAAGGAAGTTTAGATGAAAGTAAATGTTGCAGCTTTTAGAAAATTAGTTGACACTCATACTTGATCATCTTTACTACACAGCGGTATAATTAATATTTAAACATTCTAATAATGCAGCTTGCTTTGCATGCACTTTTCAGCCTCGCAACATTATATTTTATCTGGAATTGTGCTAGCATTTTCTTGGGTAGTGCCCATTTTCATAGAGTTAAATTTAAAATAGGGCAGGGCCTTAGCTCTTATTGCCAGTAAAACATCAATAGGAGAGTGAACAGGTTTCATACATCTACCAGACAGTTTATTATTAAGGACAATATTTATTTGAGATAATAGATAATATACAAATTTTGTTTCATTGCCCCATGAGTGTTTTTAAATGATCAGAATAGATTAAGTTTGCATTTGGCTGTTGTCCACTCACTGTTCAAAACAGGAGAATTTGGATGATGTAAAGGCAGTGCGAAATCAGCAAGTGATACATGAAACATGGAACCTCCATGCTTGCCCTTTCATTAGGGCATCTGATTAACATAATAAGGAATATTTATTTTCAGTACATAAAATTGTAGAATTTTGGGAGCATCTTCTGAATTGCAAAAGCTGAATACCCAGGAACTTAGTGAAACAATAAAAATATAGAGAAGTAAGCTAATTGGGAAAAGCCTGAGCTAGTTTATTTTCCTATGAGAAGTTTCTTCCTGTTCCAGTCTCAGGGCTGTAGGTGGTAGGGAAAAGTTGTTTCAGGTGCTGCCCTCAGCTCAGTCCCTTTGAAGAGTGCAAGGTGCCCAGTGTTCTTGATCTTCTAGTTTGAAAGATGAGAAAGAGCATTCTACTTTTCCACCATCACTTAAGTGTCCTTTGAAATCGAATTTGCATGCACATATTTACTGCTCCTTCTTTTTAAGTGAGTAGGTGTGCTGAGCTTCAAGTCAATTTTGAGACTCAGCCCATGTTAACCCCTTGAGACCCACTTCATGATAGGTACTGCCCTGTGGGAATCCTGTCATTTAGTGAAGCATGAAGCCATAATAGATCCACAGCCATGCCACCATTGGGCATCTCATTTCAATTAATTCCCTAAAGCCTTTGGTGCTGTAGTTTACACAAATCAAATGTGCAAATGAGAACTACAAAATTAGGCAGGTTAAATTTCACAAGGAAAAAAAAAAGATAAGTAGTAGAAAAAATAGCCAGTGTGAAATATTATTACACAGGAGCAATACTTAAACTAAGTTCCACACTGAAAGAACCACCAGATCTCGAGAAGTAGATATGAAGAAACAGTTTGCACTGGCTGTTTTATTTCCTTATGTCAGAAGGAAGTCAGTTTTTACAGATCCTTGGACATGATCATCTTTGTTTCTGATATTCAGAAACGGAACCAACAGTTTGGTGTCTATTTATTTTATTTGGTTTGTTTTTGAGAAAGGGTGTTAAATAAACTCAGCTTACAAATAACTAACAGCCCCTGCACTATTTAAAACCTTCTATTGAGGTGGTAGAGATAAGTTGAACCCAACTGCTGTCACATGTATGGGTTTGACAGATAGGTAAGTCCAAGAGTGGACAAATTAAAAGCATTTTTCGTATGCTAATCTCCACCTGCACAGGAATAAAAATTTTTTTAAGGAGGCAGTCTACTGGCAGAGTAAATTCAAGAGCTATCAGTAGTACATTACTTCTAGGAATTATGACATGAAATAGTGAATAAATACTTTGATGAGAAAAGTCTGCTGTGGAATCTCAATTCCAGATGGGTGTCCTGACAGCAATGTGCCAGCAATGCTGTGGAAAGAAAAATGACATATATACTTACATATATATTCACACACGTGTGTGTGTGTGTGTGTGTATATATATATAAATATATATGGCATTTAAACTTGAATAATAATTTCTTCTGTATGTAATCGGTTCACAATTATATCTAAGGAATTACTTTTTAGTTGTGAATACAGATCAAAGTGAAAACGATAGTCTACCTTGCCCTTCAGGTGGCAGTTACATGTGAGCTGCATAGTGAGTGTGAGAGACAGTCAGGGATGTCAATCAGAACCTACAGATTAACCCACAGCAGTGAAATCTGAGACGGTTTATAACAAGTAAGTAACAGTTTCAGGCCTCTGTGAGAACGCATAAACTAAAACTTCATGCTGGGACAAAACAGGGCAGGACATTTGAGGTAGAGAGTGAGAAAACCATACTTTTATTATGACAAAGCCTCTCCCATACTTGTTGAAATGTCACTGGGTTGTTATTAAATGCTCACCATTTCTCTAGATTTTATATTATTCTACAAAAAGCTTTTGGAGTTTCCTTTAATTTTGATAAACATTCAAATTTGTGCATAATTTCTGCACTTCAGCTTTGAATGATAGAAAATTTCCCATGCTTGTTGAGTTTCTTTTCAAGTAAGAAAGTAATTTTTGTAATAAATAAAAATGTTACATTTCTTTCTTCCAGTGTTATCAAGTTAATAAACCCTTACCTTAGTTTATAAAGTCAAAATTCACTAATGTACTGAAATGAGAACCGAAATACTCAAAAAGAAATCTTAAACGTCGAATAATAATGACGGTAATGAATGGATGGTCATGATTATGGATTGTAATGATGATCTCATGTAAGGTCCTATCTCTTTTTAATAGAGAGCCCTCAGGCTCAGAAAATTTAGGGTTAAAGTGCCTATAACCAAATCGGAGTCATCAGTTATTACATAGTACTCTTTTAAGACCCATTAATTAAGTTATAATCAATGATTACAACACTGGTATTATTTATTAATGTACCCTTCTCTTCTAGGATAGCAGAGTTCAGTTTCTGACACCTTAGAACTCTTCATGTGCATGAGGAAATTGAAATAATAACAACATATTTAGGCACTAGGCAAAATGATTTGCTTTGGCTTTACCTACAGGGAAACCTGGGCAATGGTCATTAGACTTTTTTAATGGAACTTCAAGTCTGATGCCTTGTGACCAGGTGCTAACATGGAAAAGAGTTAGCATCATTGACATTCTTTGATTCAGAAGCACATTAGGAGGTAGATAAGGGGACAGCACAGGCGACCCACCTCCAGGCCAGGAGAGGAGGACAGTTCCTGGAATGTCTGCAATGTGTTACTATTTTTGTCACACCTATGTGTGGCCATCCATCTGGTCTGAATCAATCAGTCTCATCCCAGGGCTCTGCTCCACTCCCAGCTGAAATAATACCCTTCTTTCCTCAGTGCTCTGTCTTTAGGAGGGGCGCTGCTCAGGACTTTCTTGGCAAGGCCAATGAACGAGGCTGTGCATTTGCAAACATTGACCCAGGATTAGGCATTGGAGAAAATTTTCTTTAAATTTTCTATAAACTCTGCTCTCCTAGAAACAGTACTTGAGAAAACCGGATGAATCATTAGACAAATAATTGACCCCAGAAAGCGAAAGAATGATGCTACATTATTTTGTATACATACATCTTATTTTTTAAAGAAAATGTCCTGACCTTGAATTTAAACCATGAATTGGTCTGCGGTTATACCCAAAGTAGATAAAGCCTGGGTATGAGGCATTGGCCATGACTTAACCTGAAGTATTTTCTTTGGCCACTTCACTCTGCTCCACGCTACGTGTTCACTTTCCCTGCACCTCTGTAACAACCCTACACCGCTGCTTCTAGATCATCTTCCTGGAATTCCTCATGTGCACATCCTGTTCTCTAGCAGTCCCTTATCCATGCCGCCCCATCAGATTCCTGCATACCTGACAGACTCTTGCTTACTATTTCAGCTACTAGACTACTGACCTCTATTGTACATGCCTGCAATCCCAGCACTTTGGGAGGCCAAGGTGGTAGGATGGCTTGAGCCCAAGAGTTTAAGACCAGCCTGGGCAACATGGGGACCCTGTCTCTACCAAAAAAAGAATCAAGGTATTCACCAGTTAAGCCAGCCACGTTTTAGGACCACATAGCACTCTTCCCACAAGAGACCTCAAAACTTAATGACATTGGCTTTGGCAAATTCAATAACATGACATAAAACTATTCATTTTCCCTATCTGCCTAGTTTTCCATTGCAGTGGGAAATACCACCCTATCGTGGACCTCCCAACCAGGAACCCCATGGTTATTTTTGTCTCACTGCTGTCTTTCTCACTCCCCACATCCAGTCTGTTACCAACCGTTGCTACTTTTTCTTTGCCAATGTTTCCTGAATCCACCCCTTTCCTTTCCATTCTCATAGTTGTGGTCTTAGTCTAGGCTTTGGCCTTGGCCCACGGGAACTTTGCAGCCTTCTTTCCCCTCTCCCACCACATTCACATATCAAATTCCAGCTTACTTTATTTAATAACATTGACAAATTTTTTTTCTCTTGTCTATGTTTTTGATCCATTCATTCTCTTTGAGCTCCATTGAGACTGCCAGCTGCTCTCTGGACTGGCTTCTAATGTTCACTTTATACATGTCACCTCTTCATCCAGCTACCTCCTAATTGTTCCAATCTTTTTTCTTTCTTTTTGGAGGTAAGCTTATCTGGTACTTCTTTTTTCATCATTATCGCACGTCTTCAGAAAACCTTCTCATGGTATACATGTTCCTGATACACACCTCTCAAGGGCAGATTCTGACACTTTCTTTCGGTAGTCCTTCCTTCCTTCCTTTCTACTGTAGCAAAGTGTCCTCTTTGTGAGCATGTCCAGGTTCAAAACTTCCAATTCCACCACTTGTACCTATGACATTGGGCAGTTACTTAACAGCACTGCACCTCAGCTTCCTCATCTGTAAAATGGATTGTTGTGAAGAGTAATAAGATCATCTATTTACAGCTCTGCTGGCATACAGTAAGCACTGTTAACATGTTTGCTATTAGTATTATTACCATATCTCAAAGGACTCCCCAATCACACCCCACTTCAATCACCATCATGCTGTGTGCTATATTATCCTTGCATGTAAATTTTGAGGATCATATAACTGGGTTTTAAAAATCTGGTTCTAACAGTAGTTTATGTCTTAGAAATCAGGGCAAAGTTAATCGAAGATACCTGATATCAAACCAGGTAATGATGAAGGCTTTAAATGCTTTTTGAGGACGATTATAAAGAACATTATGATGATGATGATGATGATGATGATGATGATGATGAAGAAAACATGACCAAATGCTTCTTTGGGTTAATACTCTGCTTATAAAGCTAAGTCTCCGGGAAACATACAGTATTCCTCCTGAAATTAGTTTTTTCCCATTACATGGAAACATGTTATGCATAAGAAAATATATTGTGCAGTATGCATGAGATTTATTTTTCAGAAAGCAGAGAAATGGCAAGAATTTTAAGTGTTCTACATACTTATTTAGATCTCACATCAGGAGATAAAACAAATGAAAACTCTGACTTGTTAATAATTTACATTTTGGTGGAAAATTCATACAAGCTGTTAAGATACCTCTAAGACCCAACACAGAAAATGCAAATAACTTATATCCACTGTGCACTGAAGAAAATTTGTCTGAAAAGAAAATAACATCAATTAAAAAAAAAAAAAAAAAACAAGTGATTTCAAGGGAATATTGACCACATTTACAGGGCTATAATTGTACTTATTAATTTCAGATGTCTCTTTTGAAATATTTGTGTAAATGATCTCTCCACTCATCAGGTGTTTCTTACAGAAAGTCCACTGGGCTACCTCACTACCTAGGAGGTGGCTTACAAATAGGGGATTTCTTTTTAGAAAGCCACACCATTACTTTTCTCTAACAGCTTATGCAAAAGTTTTGTGGGGGAGGGAAAAACCCAAGCCAAAAAAAAAAAAAAAAAAGAGAGAGAGAGAGAAGAGTGTGCATGACAATAACTACCTCTATCCCTTAGGTTTTTGTTCTTTTCATGTCATGGAACTTTTTAGCTGTGCTGCCTGGGTAACTGCTCTGGAAGGTTGGAATATCTGTTGTTGAAGGAGGTTTGTGATTGAGGGCCCTCTGACACAACCTTTTGTTGCATTGAGGTGTTTGATCCTCTTTCCCTTTCTTCTAAAACCAATCCCATCCCTTTAAAAAATGGATAACCAGCACTTCTTTTACTTATTGTCAGCTTTTGGAAAGTTACTCTGGGGGTTTGTAGAAGTTTAACTAGTTAACTCTTTGCATGCTGACATCCTGTCGCTAAATCTTCTTCTTTCTAAACAGGAGGATCTTTAATCACTTATATCAGGTAACTACTGCTGTTATGCAGGCATAGCAAGTGAAACATATTAAGGTCCAGAAATAAAGTGTTTGTATTCAAGGTGTTGAAATGTGAGAGTGATTCAGGCTTTGCAATGAGACACATCCTTATTTTCTTTTTGTCCTAGAACCGAAACATGTGAGAGTTATGTCTCTGCCATTTGAAAAAATATGATGATATACTAATTTTTCATTGAAGAACAACAGGCTTTGGTAATAAGTAAATGCAAAGGGTTACTTCAGAACTGGGATATATAACTAAATGGCAACAAAGAAAGAGAGCCTCAGAATGAAAAGTTTAGGGGTCTTGTTCCAGTCTGCTGACTAAATGCTGGAATATTTTTTTTTCCCAAAAGAAGGGACACAACCCAGGCTCTAGGAAAGAAAAGAAGCTTAAGTGGATTATTTAACAAAAAAGCAACTTATGCCTTCTAGATAGTGACCTACATTCTGCACACAATAATGATGTTTTACGGTGGTGATAGGGTTAATAACCTAACATCATTCATGTAGTGTTTTTTGAAAATTGAATTTTACTGCTACAAAGTAAATGTAACAGCCCTCTGGAGACAATATTACAGGCACTTTATTGTTTGCTAAGCTGATGTCATCTTTCTACAGACTGACTTTAAAACAAAGGCAGAGCATTTATTACAAATATCACTGTGTGAAAGGAAATCTACTGAAATATTGTTTAGAAGGTGAGCTGATAAAAAAGTATTAATACTTGCCTTTGATCATCTTGTACTATAAAGTTATGACTTCAAAATTCTTCTCATGTGATCTCTATTCAAGGCAAACTTCATCCTGGCAATTCCTACCCACGTCTCTAACATTATTTGCCCTCAAGTTGAAACATTTGTTTAAGCTCCATGCGTGTTTTAAATACATTTTTACTCTCTAAGGCAATTTCTTAACAGAGTTGATGAGTTTTTGAGAGAGAGAGATTAAATAGCATCTTTCAGAGATAATATATGTATGATTTTAAAAACAAAGTATGGAGATTAAGCTGTTTAGTTTATATAATGAACTTTCAAAATCACCTGTAAGTGGTGACTGCAAAGTTTGCAATTTAAATAAGCTGTTTCAGGCACTGCCAAGCAAGCATTCTGCATCACAGGTTGCTTGCAACTCAGAGGGTTTGGTCTCTGTATCTGACGCACGTGTAATACAGCGTGAAGTTGTTTGTGGATCACACAGGAGCTTCTTAGAGCCTCATTTCCACACTGTAACCCTTGAAAATGTATCAAATGAGCAGATGCACTTGGTTCTTCCTTACAAGGCACAAGTAATTTGTTTGTAAATCAGTTACCTTTCAAGAAAAGTTAAATTAGGGGGAACTCTCGTTTCTTTGATGTTTTCCCTCTTAGAAAGCCAAAGAGCAAATTAATGATCATTTTAAAGTAATAATGATAATGAGGAAAATATAATTTAGTGAGCTACACTATCCCAAAATAACTTTTTCAGGTACAGCATATAAATAACAGCCCAAAGGACTGAAGTAGCCTGATGGTGTTTTTCTAAGAAAATGATTTACTGCTCTGCCTTTGTCTCTGAACTCTGGTTAGAAGGAAAACACAGGTCAAGGAAATTGGGTTAAGGGAAAAAAAGCCTGTTATGGGTTAGGTGTAGAATTGTGTGAATAGTGACTAATTGGGAGTCTGTAGCACTCAGATCAGTGTGTGCAATGCTCAGTACTGGCTGATGGTATTTATGTCAGTCAAAAATGAAGCTGGATACATCTTTGCATGCTCTATGAAGGCAGTGTGTTAGTTGGTGAATTTGCCGTGCCCAGGAGAAAGCTACCAGTAGTACTATGATTGTGATTAAACCCGGAACTGAACTGCAATGTCTTAAAAATTTATTTTGCTAATAAGTATACGTCTGTATATAAAAATCATTAAAAAAAAAAAACAAAAAAAAAAACCTTACAACTATTTGAAACGTTTTCTATAAGCCTGCCTTTGATTTGTTTGGGAAGCTATTTTATAGTCACTCAATTCATTATTGTATTTGACAAATATTAGCTACTTACCATGTGCCAGCACCAAAGGTTCAAAGGTGAGTCCTCACAGAGCCTTACAGATAAGTGTCAGAAAGAACCGCTTGGCAAGGGTCAAAGTGTGACACATTGTGAGTATTCAAGAAATGTTTGTTGAGTGACTGAATGAATCGAGGGATGATCAAGGTAAGTCCTCGATTTTGTATATGTATAAGGAGGAACTAAAAGTTTCTCTCCTTGAATAAGTCAGAAAGGACATTCTTGAGCTGGCCTTAAAAAAACACGTGAGTGGCACGTAGCATGTGAGTATGAACAGGAATGGGCCACTGGTGGTAGAAACAGCATCCCAGAATATGGTCTGAGTTTTAGCAGCACAGGCCATTTCTGACCACTGCATGCCTCAAAGCCACTTTAAGAATTTGGTCTTTGCCCTTCTCTCCTCACCCCATGTTGTACTGTAATACACACAAGCATGTGTGTGCGTGTACACATACGCACATGTGCTCACTCCATCGTTGGAATTCGAGTGTCCACCCCTTCAAGAATCAAAGCATCTCCTAAAGGAAAAGAAATGGCATGCCTGTTCCTCACTTTTATCCATAAAACTCATATTTGAGTTGTCTATCATGAGACCTCAGTTTTCTGACCAAACATTGTCCTTAAGCATCGGACACATAAGAAAAAATGGAAAGAGGAGCAAGTAATATTTAAAACACCCACTATTCTTGTAATGAAAGGATTTTTCAAACATCAAGATGAAATGGTTTTATCAAATTATTAAAGTTACTTTTTGTGTCTGACTTAGCAACAAGTCATGGATGGGACACTCAAAACAGGCCAATTTGGGACAGTTCCAACTGTTGGAGGCCTTGTGTCATTACCTTTCTAAATGGAATTGAGCTTCCCTTCTTCTGCAGCTATACATTTTCTTGCCTTTGATTCCCCCCTCCGTTTTCTCTCCAGGCAGGCCTTTCCTCTCTCCTCTGTCGGCTACTCTATAGGCAGATGTGCCTCTTTTTCCATTTGCCAGATCCCCCCCTCCCCACCCAGATCTTCCAAACTACTCCCCTTTGAAGTCTCTATTACCGATACAATCACTTTTGTTTCCCTTCCATCCCCTCTCTCACCGCTCCAGTTTCTTCACTCCCTAACCCCATTAGTTACATCTGCTGCCCCTACCATTCAGCCTGTGTTAAATCGTAATGCGCTTGACATAACTTCAGTTTGTCTGCTAAGTACTCAATCAGCACGCAGTGCTATCTTCTGATTTGTAGGAAAGGGGGCAAGACTGAGTAAGCTGGCTCAGAATTCTCTGAGTGATTCAGCTCTGCCCAATTAGCACAACCAAAGTGGGAAATTGACAACTAATAATAATGAAAGAAATGGGTTTTAGTTGTGAATATAAATCCCACAAACTTGGTTCCTGATGCCTGTGGTAGATATTGTATGCTTCATATGGTGGTCAGATGGCTCAGAGAATGCAGAAGTGGACGAATGAAGGAGAGTGTGTCAATAATTGCAATATTTATTAGTTGACTGGGATTCTTTCCCTGGAATTCATTAATGGATTTTTTAAAGAATCTGCAAACCACCAGAAATTGCATGTAACATTTAGTACATTGATGCATTTTTCCTGGGCAGTGAGTCCATATGGTTAAGCAGATTCTTAAAAGGCTCAGTGTCTCCCCACTATCCCCCTCCAAAAAGGTGAAGAATCATTGCTATAAGTGAAGACACCTATTCGGTCTAGGTTTTCATATGGTCTGCTTTTTTTCCCAGCCCATTTTAACATTCCACATGATTTGAGCAGTTCAGAGAGTAGAAACATAGGGTTTTAAAAGCAAAATTTACCTTCTTTAAGAGGAAAAATGTTTAAACCACCTACCAGGTTATACAATTCACATTTTAAAAATTATTTTAGTTTTACCACAATTCAAAGACAGGCCTTTTTTTTAAATTTAACAATGGGTATAATCACACATCTGAACATAAGAATTAGTTTTATGCAGTTCCATAGAAAACCAAAATCTTGAGGAACACTTTCAAAACAACCAGAGAAAAATAAACCATTCCTTATGTCAGTCTTGTTAGGGAGGGATTAAGAAACTGGCAATTATTTTGGCGACCTTAATTGTTGCGCGGCAGGAAAATATGTAATTAGAGCACGTTCCCAGGCCTGCACACCTGCAGCACATCCTACAGCATAATGTCAGCTTTCAGTGCCCGTCGGTGCCAGGTTCTAGCACAACCAGTCACAGTGACGCTCTGAGAACATTTCGGACTCATGTAATGTGGCTTCTGTGTATGAAAGAAGCAGGCATTTACACTACCACACAATGGAGTGTATTGCTGCAACACTGGTTTCATTATTTTCTGACGCCTACCTTCAGCACTGCCCTGGTTTACTCCGTTTGAGGTTTTATTGTTACGGTATAATAGTCCTGTACATTTTTGAAATTCCCTTATTATTCAGCTTATTAATACAGTACTGACTTGATTATCAGGCTGCAGTTGCGCAGCAGAAGATTCAGTGCATTAGCTAAGTCAGAAGCTGAGTAAATGCTTGGTATAATGAGAACAATTGTTTGACATTTTTTTTATGTAGAAAGATGGGCCATGGTAGTTCTCTATATAGTTGCATTTTGGAATTCACTCTATATTCCCTATATGTTGTTGAGTATTCGTTTTTCATATAAAGAAAGCTTAAAATGTGTTCTCACTAATTTGAAAGTGTTTCAGGGTATGGGAGAACTCCATCATGATTCTCATTAGCTTTTTTCTTCTTTTTCTTTTATTGGCTTTTCTCAACAAAAAGAAACTCTGATGTTAGAAAAAGTAGTGAAAATGAAGAAACAGTATGCACGATGCCTGTTTTTCAGATAATTCCATAATCTGGCATAGTGATAGTTAACAGACTTTTCCCCCCTAAGGGAGATACACTGTATTTTGCTATCTGACATGTTGTCATATATAAAGAAATCAATTGGTAATTAAATGATGCACCTTGTGAAGATGACAAAAGGCATTTGGTTGCGAAAAGAGAACTGGGTTTTGAGGGGTTTGTAATGAAGGCCTAATGACTATTCATAAGAGATTTTCAGTCCGTTGATCCACTTGACTGGAAAGTTCTGCCCTGGAGAGTTAGTGCTGTCAGTTTCTCTCACCTCAGAAAGCCGCCGCAATCGACGGTGTAGAGGATGAGCGAGAAATTATCTAGTAGTTGCTCTAGGCCTGTCTTAGGTCACGTGCAGAAGGCACATCTGGCTTCCTGTAGGTACAACCTCAGGACATAAACTTTGACTAATTTTTAAACTATAAATATGTACGAGTGACACTGAATAAGTTACCTTTTATTCATATTTACTTTATTTTAGAATGCATGCAAGTTGTGCAGTAAGCTGCCATTTTGGCCTTATTTTTCTTCCAATTTTAACTGTTACACATTTGCTTGTTAAGCTAAGAGTGACTGTTTATGAAAGTTGTCAAGGACCAAATGATAACAGTCTCCGTATGTGAAATCCATCAACTGTACCTTTGCAGAGAATATGCCAAAGTTGCCCTGCAGGAAGGTCACCTGAAACAAATACAGAGTATACGATTGTATAGTGCTCTTGGTGGGTGTTTATTGCCCTATTTGGCAAAAGGCAGAAAAATATCAACATGTACATACATAGGACTGGACACAAGGCTGCCACCACATCAAGATCTCTAGAACTGCAGAACATTGTTGCTCCAGTGTCTTCATAAACACAATCACAAAAACTATGATGAAAATTCATGCATTCGAAACAGACCAGTTACCGTCCACCATGGGCCAGGCACCATCCTAGCTTTGGAGGAGACAAAGATGAGGGAAGCAGAATCTCAGTCCTCATAGTTTATTGAGGAACAGACAAACAAGAAAACAGTTACACTACAACATGGAAAGAGTTATGGTTGAGTTGTATAATAGCACAGAGTCTTAGAATCCAGGAAAGGGTTTTCTGAGAACTGTTGGGGTCCACAAGCGAGGTAAAGATTTCTTATACGAGCTGCTCTTTCCATTGCCAAAGCCAAATTAGCTGGCGGAAAGGTGAGTTGGACAAGTGAGGTGTTTCTGTTGCACGTGGAATCTCAACAGAACAGTAGTGGCCAGCAATTTCTGTACATATTTACTCTTGGAAAGTGCTTCTCCACGTTATCTTATCGAGAAGCTCACCTAATCAAAGGTAAACACATTTATCGCCTCATTAAGGCTTGTTTTATGGCCACTTCGATGTTGTGTTTGAGGTGGAAGTATCTGTCACAGTCTTTGTCTGGAATGTATGTAAAAGGGATTTCATGGACACTGCAGAGGTTTTAATCTCTCAATATCAAAATAATTTAATGCATTATATATATTTGAGAAGATGTCACTGGTGATTCCTACTTGTGTACTGTGTGTGCTGAGTTTTGCTGACACATTTGCTAGAGCTGTCAAGGTGGACCAAATGAATGGACAGATGCCAAAAAAACAATTATGCTTATTAATGTACATTGATTGCTTGTTTAGGTTATAAAACAAATTAAAAAAAACATTAGTATTTAAACCCTTTTATAGCTGAGCTAATGATTGCTTGTAATATAGTGTCTAGTAAAGAATATTCTATAATACCTGTAAAGCCCAGCTATGTTATCTAATTAGTAGACTTTGATTTAAGTGGCTATAATTATGGAATTGAATAGTTGCCTTTCTAAATAACCAAATGGTAGATTTAAATATATAAAGATGTTGACTTGATTATTTAATATTTGTAGCAAAGACAAACCACCTAAATAGAGAGATTAATTCCACATCAGTGCAACATTAAAAGGGAGAGAGGATGCCAAGAATCCCATTAATTTGGGATATAAGTGTCTGAAATTTCCTCAAAACGTTTACACCAAAGAATACCAACAAGACAATATCAAGCAGCTCTCCCTAAGGATAGAGAGGTAAGGCAAACATGATTTTAAACTGCACAATATCACACAATAAAATTAAGGACAGGGTGTTCCACCAGATGCTAAACACAGCCATTTATCGAGCTACAAGGTTCTAGACTAAGTAAGTGTTTCGTATACATATTAGCTCCATGACCTCTTCCCCATGAAGCCTTCCCTGAGGCTTTCCTTTACCATGAATCCATTTTTCTTTTACCTTTTTCTTTTCTTTCTTTCCCTCTTTCTTTCTTTTTCTTTCTTTCTCTTTCTTTTCTTTCTTTCTCTTTCTCTCTCTCTTTTTTTTTTGAGACACAGTTTCACTCTGGCACCCAGGCTGGAGTGCAGTGGCACTATCATGGTTCACTGCAGCCTTGACCTCCCAGGCTCAAGCCATCCTCCTGCATTAGCCTCCCAAGTAGCTTGGACCACAGACATGCACCACCATGCCCAGATAATGTTTTTTTTTTTTTTTTTTTAATTTTTTGTAGAGAGGGGTCTCAGTATGTTGCCCAAACTGGTCTTGAATTCCTGGGCTCAAGTGATTCTCCCACTTCAGCCTTCCAAAGTGCTGGGATTATTAGTGTGAGCCACTGCACCCAGCCCATGTTTTCAATAAAGATGGTGCTATTTGAAACTATGGCATGTCACATGTATATTATTTTATGTCACCATGTGTTTAAGTGAGATAACCCTGGTGCCAAGAAAGCTTCAATATTTGCTTAGTTAAATGGCCAATGTGATGGAGAAGAGGTAACCTCTTTTTTTTTTTCTTATGATTTGCTTTGGCTATTACTTTTGAAATATACATGTTATATTCCCCAATTAGATCTCATTACATCCTTCACAGGCTGTCCAAGAATTTCCATACTTCTCACAAGAACTTCGGTTGACTGGGTTTATATAATTTTTCTGTTCCTTGCCTGTTTCTTTCAAGGCCTTTGAGTCAGAAGCATTCAGCATCACGGTGTATGATAGTCACCATTTGCTTTGCCCTTTTAACTTTTGGGGGTTACTTCTGACCATATTCCAGCTGCTCAGAAGGGCTTTTTCAAACTGTTTACCATGGCAGTTGCTACCCTATTGGGCTTTGCATTCAGAACACATAAGCAGAGAGCAATGGTGTCAGTAGAACAAATAATGTGTACAATGTTTTAAAATGCTGAATTTACCAAATCCCCATATTATGTTTTCACACTGCTCTTTGAGAAACTGTGCTAATACAATACTCCTATAAACCAATCTTGGTCCTGGCAGGCCCTGTTGGAACTAATGGGGCCTGACAGTTCTTCAGTTAAAAATTATACATGAGGGTCACTTTCCCTTAAATTATCTATTGTATGCCAGCTGTTCACAACTGCACTGCTTCACTTTCTTTGCAGTGCTAGAAATGTCTAATTTTCTCATAATATCCATAGCAACTATTCTCACTGAGGGCACTGAAGTTAGTAAGACTTCAAACACACCTTCACGGAAATCATGCTAGAGTTGCATTTTCCATTTTCTTTAATTTTATTTTTTTGGTTCTGAAAAATGTTTAGATGGCTCATTTTGCCGGTTTCATGCCATAGCACTTGAGTTGTATCATAATTTCTCATTTGCTATACAACTTTATTCTATTTTTATGCTCCTAAATGACGCAGCTCTAAGTATCCGTGAGTGGCACTTCCGTGCTGTGAGTGCTACCAAAGGCAACCTCAGACAGATAAAACTCCTGGGTTTTTTGTTTTCTTTTTTTTTTTTTTTTTTTTTTTTTGTGCTGGGGAGGGGAGAAGCGGAGTCATCACCAAGGGCCTTCTTTTGTTTTTCAGGCATATTAAAACTATATAACCAACAGAACCATTTAAAGGTTAACCATTTAAAAACATCACCCAAGTTCCGTGTCTGAATGAAGGCTCTCTTCTCAAATGCTCCTCATTACTCCAGAGAAGCTATATTTGGATTATGATTAAAACAAGGCTGTTTTTTCTTTTATGTTTCTTTTTTCCCAGAATGCCTCAAGTGAAGTATTCCTCCCAAAGTTATTGCACCTCTTTACTAACAAGTGCTGGGATTTTAATAAGCCTGTCCCCTGTCCTTACCCTGTACAGAGGAACGGATGGCAAAGAGTGGCTGTGGTACAAAGGTTACATATTCAGTGATATTTTCTGCTTTTATTGGTAAAAATGGGGAGGTGGGTGGAGGATTTCCTTTAATTATGAAATAAGTGTGATGTTAGTAGTTACTTCCGTAACCTGGTGAAAATGCTGCATATTTCAGGCCTAATTTTTAGCATATGTTACCATGTGTGTAATAAAACGGTGATCTGTGCTCTCCGAATCTTTTGGCTGTTCAGAAGCACTCCGATTATAACTAGTTGCTGTAGAAACCTGGTCATCCAGATGCTTATCAAGAAAGCATTATTATTTTTTAAACCTTGGTGGAGAAGCCACAGACTGCAGCAGTTGGACAAGGTCACATATCGATGGAAGCGACATGTCTTTCCTTTTTCCATTGTGTGATCGTCCAGGGCCTGGGGGCATTAATATGCAACGGTTCTATTTTTCTTTCAGAAGGACTTGTAAACTCTTTAAACAGAGGCACACAGTTGCAATTGTTGCGGTACTCAGTGGGTGTATAGAAGCTAGGGCTGCAGCCTTGTCCAGTTGCAGATAGAATAAAACTGACAATGATGCAATGGGCCTGGCATGTAGACAACTCTGTGGGATGGATGAATGGTGCGGCTCTCGCTGTCCCTCCGGTGGTGGTAGGCCCTGTAATAGCTAGCGTAGGAAGGGTGGTGAAAATTGATATGCACTATTACTACATGTATAAAACTTTAACACTGGGGCCATTGCACAGGTGGGGGGTTCCTGTTTATTGATTTTTATGACTTTGTTAGAACATGCGCTTAATGCTTTTATACTCCAGGAGCTCTGGGAGGGCTCACCTTAGGTAATAAACCTTTCCGTACTTTGCAGTCGCTCACAATTTACATGGGGCCTCGCATTATCCAGTACAAAGCCCAGCATCCCCCTTCTACTTGGTTTTAGGAGTGTGATAAAAAAAAAAAAAAAGCAAAGAAAATAACTATAGCACTTACTTTGAATTTTTTAAAAACCTGTCCACTCCTGCTATGAAAATGGCCCCTAATTCTAATTACTCATATTTCCAAGAAAAATTAGTCACACAAACTTATGTTATGTGTTGTCTCAGAGGTTGAAAGCAAATCAGGTTTCCAATAAGACAGTACATCAAACAAAGTAGCATGTTCTTGATGCCGATGACTTTTTTTTAGAATTATGGTTGGACATTTTTGGCAGACAGATTGTCTTTTGCTCTATCAAAATGACAGTTTCTTTTGTAACTGCAACATTCATAATTAGAAGGAGAGAAGCAATCTGCCCAATTTAATATACTAAAAGAAGTTTAGAGTCTCTGCTAGTAATTTCATTATTTTTAAATTTGAATTAATTGACTTAAAATAATCCAGTTAAGAAGTATAACCAGCAGGATTATGGAGAAAGGTTTCTTTTTCCTTAAAAAACAGTGCTCTCAGTGTTATACTTAAGATGAGATTGAAATTTTCTTTTTACGCCAGGTGCCCCGTTCTAAGATTCAGAGCAGGAATGTGAATATTCATCCTTGCAGTGGAGCTGAGAGAAGTTGTAGGGCAAATCCTGGGAACAAGGTCACTTTAAACAAAAAAGTTCTGCAAGTTTCCCATGCTTATGAGGCTGGCTGGGCTTAATTAAAGTCAATGGATGACCAAAAAATAAATAAATAAATAAATAAGTAAGAGAGAGAGAGAGAGAAAAGAAAATGAAAGAATCACCACCCACCCCATATCAGTCTCTTTCTAGGCCTCAGTTCACATTGCATACCTTAGCTGTTGATGTTCAGGTTCTTTACATAGATCAAGAATAATATTTCTTAAATCCCTTAACAACACTGGTGTGTCCATGGTTTAATCACTCTTCCCCAGTCCACATCTCTAACATACGTCACTTAGGTGGCCCTCACCCACAGCACCACAACAAAAACAAAGCCAGAATTGCATTCAGAATGAAATCATCATAACAGCAACCTTGTTCAGGATGTGACCTTTGGGTTTCAGCAACCCTGTCTTATACAGCCTGGCCAACCTTAACCTTTCCTGTTGGCTCGGAGGGTAACCTTTCTTCATATTTTCTTCGGGATCTCTCCTTACAGGACCCAGTATGTTGCATGCCTGTGATGCACAGGGCCAAAAGTTTCGGAGTGTTAAAATCTACGAGCCTGTTTTCCTCTATGAGAGAATGAAGCCTGCACTCATTTTAAAGAATACATACGTAGCAAGATCTCTTTTTACCCTTCCTGTATAATTTCGGTCATGCTCAACTCTAAAGGAAACCAATTCTCTTTAGCTCTGTTACCTTATTTTGTACCTTAGCTGATTGTCATCTTTACATGAGCATCAGATATGGATGTGACAAAGGTTTTTTAGAAATAGTAACAACGAGTGCTTTGTGAGTTGTTAAGTGTTTTTCTCTCCCACAAGAAATTACAACACAAAGTGCCCTATGCATTTTTTTAGTACGTTGATAAGATAGCAGGAAATTTTTTAACCCTCAAAACTTTCTGATTATAAGCTGTGCTCTAAATTTACACAGGCAATGTTCCAAGTCCCACACTCCTTTACAAGTATATCATTACAGACCTGCAAGTGAGAAGGTAAATTTCCCCATGGCAGTTCTGAAATCTGACTTCAGGCTAAGAGGCCATGGACTCAGAGGGCTGGTTGTACTGGATACCTACATATCAAAATCTCCTCTAGTATTTTAGTAGTTCCTTCTGTCCTTTTTGCAGCCCTGTGTCCTACAGAAGTGACATTTTGTTCCATTTTCATTCATCTTACTCTACTTAGTTGTATATCAAAAGATATACACATTTGTATAACCCAAGAAGCCAGGGATTAAAGCACAATATTTCTTAACACAGCTTCCTCTAAGATCTCCAATAGCTACCTAATGCTTAAAGCTTGGGCTGACGTGGGTTATAGGGTTATAGTAGCTTTATAGCTATTTCTATTTGTATATGCTATGTTTATATATGTAATACATATATGTGTGACTTAGGGCTATACTGACATGTTATTTTCTATTTGTTCATTTATTATAAACAGCAGGCAAGCAGACGTTTCACCTCACACCTCATTCTGGTCTCTATCATTCAAAAAATATTGCAAGATTTCCATTCTAAATTAAATACATCCGAGCTTACGTCTTTTATCAATTCTTTATTCTTGGTATCTCTAAATTCTGGTCTTCTTCCTTTGTCTCAAAAAGGGAAACTGCTGAAAGCATTTCCACCTGGATGTTTCAATTATTTAAGTTGCAGGAACCAGACCTTTTCCCTCCTGAGTAGTTGTGGGTTTTAAAGGCTAAAATTGCTTCATCATGCCAAAGTGAAAGTATGCATAAATTATTTAGTTAAACCTGAGAAAATACAGACTTTTCCCAGTGATCTTTCAAGGGCTGCCTACTTAAATTTCAGAAGAATGGGCAAGATTTTTTTTTTCATTCTCTTGGAAAATTGAAGTATCTCTTGTGTCTTCTATCAGTTGGAATGTGAACAAAATTACAAAATGATAATTTTTTTTAAATTCCAAGCTTCATAATATCCAGTATATCTATGTCATTCCAAGGTGAATACTGTGGTAATCAATCAATACCAGGAAGACTCCTCCAGCTGGCGAGAACTGCAAACCCTCTCTCAATGTATTCTTAGGAGAATCAGGTGACTTCTTACATACAGGTCTCTCTCTAATATCAACCTAAGGACTGGGGGGCATTTCCGATTCAATTTCTAGTCATCCAGAGTTGGTGTTTCAGTTTTAAAAGTAGAAAGTAAGGTAATTTTAAGATGTTATAAAAACTTTGTTGACATTTTTAATTTGCTTTTTTTCTTTACCTTTACTCCAGTAAACAAAAATACCAAAAAAGTGTGAAGTTGTGTGGTGGTGGTGGTGGTTGGGGGGTGTGTGTGTGTGTGTTTGTGTGTGTATGTGTGTGTATAAGATAGATAATATTAAAGTAGCAATGAAAACAGCCCAGAAATATAGGCAATAGAGGCCTAATTTCAAGTTTCTGTAGCGTAAGGCATTCAGTTACCCATGTATATTACAGAATGTACCACATTATGTATCTGATCTCTAAATTTGCCTTGGTATAAATGCTCCAAGTACATTCTTATGACCAAGAAAAGAATGGTATTTTTAATTGAATACCTAACCTCAAATCCTGAAAGAAGCACTAATTGGGACAGGACAAAAATGTCAACAAAAAAGTACTTATGTGAGTTATTTAGTATACAGCTGTCTGTTCATTTGTAGAATCCACTTGAATTTTATGTTCAGAGAAATTGGGAGATGAGAGTAAATATGGGGGGAGATTGGCACGTTAATTTGTTGAGTTTTTAGGAAAAAATAAAAATTTAAAAAACCTTCCAAGCAAAATAAAACCTGTTCCATTCACAAATGATGGATGTCACTGATCTCATTAATATCTATTACATACTAGGTCCTCTTCCTTATATCTAACTTGCTTTTTCTCCAAATTTCAGTGTAGTTGCTCTTGACCTTGCCTTTGTTCTCCCCTCCTCCTTCTCTCTTCTGCCCAGGCACAGTTATGTCCACTAAACCAGATGGGCAAAGATTTCATACTGACACCGCCATACTCTGTTAAATAGTTAAACATCCTATTTTGGCTTTTGTTTGCTTACTTAGATTTGTACCCCCAAGGTGATGAAAAGAGCACAGATAGAATCTAGAGACAAATAGGATCTGGAGTCAGGAATCAGATCCAGATTCTAACACAAGGTGATGTGGGAAAAAGTCAGTTAAAATTTCTGAGATTCAATTTACTCATCTATAAAATCATCCTCATAATAATTGCTCCCCCCTTCAAAGGTTTGTTATGAGGAGCAAGTGGAAAAATGTCTGTTAACAGGCTCTGCTGTCAGTAGATTAATGCATAAATCCAGGTATTATTATATAATCAAACTGTCCTTTTGAATGTAGAAGAAAAGGATTTTTAAGGCACATGTGAGATTCTGGAAACAGAGACATTATAGAAAATCTATAGGGACTAAAAATGCATTGTCTTCTACATGCATTTCTCTTGCCAGAGGTACACGCAGCCCTTTGGGGGGTGCTGCTCTGGCCAGGACAGTGGTGGAGAGCTCTGACTCTTGAGTATGAGAGCTGGAACGATTGAGAAAAGACAGGAGGGAAACTTCAAGGTCAGGTGACTTCTTTCTAACTGCAGCAGGTTCTCAGATCCCTAGGCTGGCCCAAGATGAGAGAACAGTCAGCAAAAGAGTCTGGCACAGTAAGCCTAAGTCTCAGTGTCATCTGATTGTGAAATCTGCTTGTTTGCATACTCACACAGTACCAGAGCTTAAGCCCTGGCCACTGTACAGAGCAGAATCTAAGACCAAGGGGTGGTTTTTACAAAGGAAGAAACATTTAGTAGAGTTACTTCAAGGAAATCTATTGGATAATCTCACCAAATACATTAATAGCATCAATTACTGTGTTTTACGTAATTTTTTTACACCAGATACACAGTATATTAAATAATTTGTGGAAGTACCCATGTGAGCCAGTATTAAGCATGATAGGAGTAATCAGGACTGGCCCAAGAAAGATAGAAATGAGAATTTATAAACTTGTCTAATTCTCACTGCAGTTGCTTGAAGAAAATTGAAATGAAAGAATCTAAAAAGGGATTTATGAATATTTTTTAAAGCTTAAAAAGCTCACATACTTATCATTGAGTTGTCTGCTTATGATAGGAGCTGGAAGAGTCCCTTATATCCACTCAACTGCACTTACATTTTAAATGGTTGTTTTCCTTTCTCTTACACTACTACAAGAGAAAGGAAATGCCTAGGCAAATAAACTCAGTTAAAATAACTTTACGGTTGTGACACAGTTTGACAAAAGCAAAGGAAATTCAGAGTCATTGCTCACACTCTATCCTCAGCTGATTCCAACTGTGGAAAATAAAATGCTTCAAAAAAAAAAACAATGGAACAAACTTGGGATGGATTCAGTCTTAGTCTTAGAGGCAGGCTTCTTAAATGCTGAATGTCCGAGTTCTCCATCTTTGAGTTCTTGTAAGAGTTGCAATATATGTATTCATCATAAATCTGGTCAGAGTTAAAGAAAATTATTTGGTTAAGTACTGCTTGCAAAATATGTTGTCCTTTTTTTAAGATTATGTGATTCTAACTCCAAGTTGTAACTTCTTGGGGGTTAATAACCTACCTTGAGATATACTTTAAGTAGTAATAATGGCTTCTTGGGATTAGGAAAGATATTAAACTTACCTATTTCCAACGATCCTGTAAGTACTATTGCAGAAGGGATGTGGGGAGGGAGAGAGAGAGAGAGAGAGAGAGAAGAGAGAAACATTTTGACCAAAATTCCATATTCACTATTGCTATGCAAATTATAAACCTAACAGAGAGGTGATATATCATTTTTATTAAACTTATGCTGCACAAATAGTGTTTACATAGAAGAGTATAAAGTTAATTCCCTCCCGGGCAGCATTTCTAAAAAATATAAATTGTATTTTGAGAGTTAATCAATTTGTTTTTTCTCTTTTGGCATTTTAATTGAAGCTTCCAAACCGTATGCTTCCTCAAAGTATCAGAAGGCAAATATCAGTCGTGCGGTTATAAAATCAACTCTTAATTTTCTTTCAATGAAGTAGCAGATAGTCAGCCTGTAAATTTTACCTATATTACTATGGAGCCGCAGCGCTATAAATTCAAAACAGTGTGCAGGTTGGTGGAAATTGAGGTCCAGTCAGCAAGGCATGTCCATAAACTTTTCTCAGGTTATTGGAACAGAACGAATCAAAAGCGGTTCCTGGTTGTATGATATTCTCTTTTGATAGAGCAGGCTGCTTGTTGTTAGCAATCCAAGTGCAGAGGTTAGTCAGAGCAGAATGTAATTTCTAGCAATCTGACAGACCTGCGGATTGAAGCGGCAGGTTTTCCCTTCCGATTTCAGGGAATTGCTTCTTACTGTGACAAATGATTAGCTGTTATCTCTGACTGAATTTGATTTCTACAAGCAGCTGAGTCAGGTAACTTTGCAGCGTTTGAGGGGGTTTTTTACAGGAAATGAAATCGGCTCCCTAGTCATATGTGGACCAAATGAAATCTTCTCTGTCAGGGCAAAATTGTGCTTTTGGTTAATTGAAGGCAGATTTAGCATAGAGGGTGTGTGTGATGCTCTGATGGTGTAGGCAGGCACACCCATGTGTATACATTTACAAGAACGAGGGATCATTTCATGGATTCTCTTCCAACTTTGAAAATCCTGGGTTCAAACAAAATCCCTACATTCTGAGCAGGGTTGAAGCTTTTAGTATAAACTATAAGTGGGGACAGTCGTGTGGGTGTCAGAATAATGAACTTTCATATAAGGATGTCCTGTTTCAAAAGAGTTTGAACTGCAATATTAATCAAAACACAATAGATACACACTGAGCATGGTTTTGACAAAAGTATTCATCAAAGGGCAGCTGCGTTCAAAGCAAGAGATTTAGGTAAAATAAGTTAATCCTCGATCTCATCCAGGTTTGTGTGTAAATTTTGAATAGGGAGGGGTTCTAGTCATGGCAAGCTTCCTCTGGATGATAAAACAAAAAATGTGGCATGGGAAATTCCAGGCTTACCTAGTGCTTCTTGTTCACTTTTGATGGAACCTTAATAGTGACTACACAATTAGAATCAGGTTTATCCTTCTGTTTATAATTTGTAATTGCTCTGGAAATCCTGAGTTTCAGTAGTTCAAGTTTTAGTTTTTAAGCAGTTGGTGAGTCTTTTAAAAAGTTACTGTCGGATAATGTTTCATAGTTTCTAAACCTATTACAGCAATTTAAAATAAACTGTATTTCCCAAATATGAAGTAACATCTATTAT
>NC_037680.1:23564921-23567421 GCF_003255815.1 Theropithecus gelada | reverse complement strand
TCAGTTTGCAGGACGAGATGCTGCTGGCCAGGCCAAGGGCAGTTATGCCAGCTCAGTGTAGTGTGGCTTCCTTACCCCAGCGCGCGCAGGCTGAAAGCTCAGCCAGTTTCTCTTTCTGAGGCTGCTTCACGTCTTCTCAGGGATTTCCAAGGCACGGACGTTCATTTGCCTAAAACTCTCTTAAACTGCCTGACTAAAAAAATAAGTACCTAAGTACGACATAAGTGGTGCACCCACGCAGGATAATTAGGATTGATGTGCTCTTTTAGAGGCACCAGATCCTCAACCTCCCCTTACTAGTGGCATTTCTCACCTGCTCATGTGGTGCCCACCTGTGGCTTGCTGGCATGGCCACTGCCTGCAAGTGGGGAGATTTCCAAGTTCAAAATGAAGGCCTGATTTGACATGGTGGAACACTGTAGGACTGTGTGGAGCTCTGTGAAGGAATTAAGGATGGCATGAAGTCCTAGTTTGTGTCACTGCTCCCTTGTTTATGTTCTTTCCTCGACTATTCCCACGCCCCCTCTCCAGATTTTGCATGGCTTTTATAGCCTCTAGTAATTATATCAGCAGCATGGAGTCTATTTTTATCTCTTCTGAATGTGTGCAACATAAATGTCAAAAACCATAAAGGCCCTTTTTAGCATGTACCTTGCGTGCACAGTTTGAAAAGTGTGATGCAGCATTCAGAGAGATGTTGCATTTTGAGGTGAGACAGATGAAAAGTGGAAAACTCAATTTCACCACTTATCTGCGTGAACTTTCAGTAAGTCCTTTATCATCTTGAACGTTTAGCATTTTCTTCTGTAAAATGGAATCCTGCTGCCTACCTCATAGGGTGGCAGCACGGAACCTAGTTTAGTGTCCGGGATGCCCCCTTTCCACAGCAGGTGCCCCCAAACTCCTAAATTATATATTTCATGCTTAAATGTCATGACCTTTCAATGCCCTCTATTGCCCTTTATCAAACTTAGAAACGGAGTAAAAATAAAATCTTACCGGCTCAACATGACTACTGTAAGTCACCATAGGATTGTCACAAAATTAGCATGTGAAAGAGTCATACAGAACTCACTATCACCAAAAACTGTCCCTAGACTTGGCTAACAATTATCATAACACCTAGCACCTATTACTAAGCACTTTCTGGGAGCTGGTCTCTCTAGGTGCTTTACACGTAACCTTCACAACCTCCCACTGACCCAGTGGATATTCTTGTCCTCCACTTAATAAAGGAGGACATGGAGGCAGGTAGGATAATTTACCAGAAGTCACAAGTTAGGCAGTTAGAGAGCTGGATTCAAATTGAAGCATCTTGATCCCAGAACCTACAGAAACATAAAGTGTCTACCAGGCAGGAGCATTCACATGGCTGAGCTACCCCAGCTTCTAGCAAAGTTGTTTCCTGTCTTTGCACTTCCTATTTGAAGTTGGGCCCTGAAAGAGGCCAGAGGGGCCCGTCAGAAGGGCATGCGAAGCTGCAGTCCCTTACTCAGCTACGAGTTAGGGACCATCATGCTTTAAGGGGGGACATGGCCTCAGCGTGTTCAGGTGGTCCAGTACCATGGTACAGTTTTCATGGCTCATTAATTTATCTTTAATTGAAGATAAGTTGGGAGAATTTAGAGTTGTGAGAAAATGTGTTCTTTTCTAGTCAAAAATTCTCCTCTAGTTGTGATGAATGGACAAGATGGGAGTAACTGGGGGATGTGGTAAGGAATAATGATAAATAATAAAGAGCATATTTGTAGGCCCTAAACAAAATCTAGTGATGGAAGGAAGAACATATATAGGCATGTTAGACATATGAGAAGTATCATAATACATTTTATGGGTAAGCTAATAAGAACCAATTATGCAAATTTTCTCTACTTTTTTGTGAGCTACTTATTGATTACCCCAGTCATTTTTCCATTGCTACCACTGCATAAAGCAGAGGAAGCCAATGCTGTCAGAACCCTCTTATTTATACAGTAAAGGCTATTACCGACCAAGTACTTAGCAGCCAGAGAAATCTTGCATGTAAAACAGAACTGGGGCCTGAAGAACTTAGAATATGTCATTTAGAGAAATATGATCACTGGTATATACTAAAGTGCTCCAACGTTTAAAAAACTTTAAAATCAGTTTACTGAAATTTACAGTTATTAAACTTAATTCTTTTTTCTTTTCTTTATTTTTTTTTTTTTTTGAAACAGGGTCTCACTCTGTCACCCAGGCTGGAGTGCCGTGGCACGATCTCAGCTCACTGCAACCTCCACCTGTTGGGTTCAAGCAATTCTCCCACCTCAGCCTCCCCAGTAGTTGGGGTTTCAGGTGCATGCCACCATGCCCGGCTAATTTTTGTAATTTTGGGTGGTGATGGGGTTTCACCATGTTGGCCAGGCTGGTCTCGAACTCCTGACCTCAGGTGATCCGCCTGCCTCAGCCTCCCAAAGTGCTGGGATTAGAGGTGTGAGCCACTGCGCCCGGCCAGTTCTTGGTCTTTGGTGTGGTGCCC
>NC_037680.1:23552421-23554921 GCF_003255815.1 Theropithecus gelada | reverse complement strand
TATGTTTATATTTTTGATATTAAGGAAGAAGTTTGGAGGGGGAAATTACATATCTAAGATGTTATTACCTGCATGTTGGAGCTTATCCAGAACCTCAACAAATTTATGGAAATTTGAACCTTTTTGAAAATCACCAGCATACTGAAATTTGAAAGCCTCTCCCAGGTACCAGGGAACCTGCTAGTATTTCCAGAGGGAATGAGTGGCTGCCATCTTCCCAAGATGCTCCTGTAACCAGATAGTTGGAGGAGCCTCAGAACTGGCCTCTCTCCACTGCAACCATGGCATTGCAGAAATTCTGCTCTCATTTTATTTAATATGCATATTTTTTACATAGCTAATCTGAAATGGAAACATTTTTATCCCTATACTCAAAACTGCTTTTGTTTTATCAGCTGACATTTTACAACTCATTAATTTATAATGCGGGTTTAATGCCTTCGAATGTTCCTGGGATAAAAAATTAAAGTGGCCAAGCTAGTTTGTATAAAGGCTGACTATAGTATGTTAATAATAATTATTTATAACAATGTTTTGTATTGGATAGCACATTCCATCTGAATATTTCAGAGTGGCATGGTCCCTTCTTCCTAGCATTAATTCATTCATCTTGCATCCCCCAGTAATAAAGGTATTCCCATTTTTAAATGGAGAAATCAAGACTCATGCATTTCAGTGATACAAGTTCAAATTCAGAAGAAAATCTGTTTGAATTTGTCTTTGCCTTGTTGTATTTGTCACTAAGTCTCCATTATTAAATAAGAAATTGAACCTTGTATTTAGTCCTATGATCTTTACCCACCCAAGCACGGAGGTAACAAGGTAACTGTGATTAAAAAAAAAAAAAAAAAAAAAAAAAAAAACAGTCAATGATAAATCCCCCCGGATGGGCAAGAGTCACTGGATGAAAATTATTGAAAAATAGCTGCATCTTTTCCTCAGTAGCACATATTTGGAAATTGAAATTTGTGGGGAAGACAAGGAGGAATAAAGGCTAAGGTTCAGGAGAAAAGTCTTAGAAGGTCTTCCCGACACATGCCACCTGTAAATACATTCTAAGAAAGCAGCCCCATAAGACCTTTCCTCCACTGGCTCAAACATAAATGATCTCTAAGCATCTAAGCATAAGAGATTTAGGAAACCAAATGATTCATAAAATTCCAAAAGACTTTTTTTTTATTTTAAGACAGGGTCTCATTCTGTTGCCCAGGCTGGAGTGCAGTGGTGTGATCATAGCTCACTACAGTCTCGACCTCCGAAACTCCAACAATCCTCTCACCTCAGCCTCCTGAGTAACTGGGACTATTGGCATGCAACACCATACCTGACTAATTTTTTATTTCTTGTAGAGATGGGGTTTTACCCAGGCTGATCACAAACTCCTGACCTTGAGAAATTCTCCCTGCTTGGCCTCCCAAAGTGTTGGGATTATAGGTGTGAGCCACTATACCTGGCCAAAAGAACTTATTTTAAATTTTAAGTCATATTACCAAGAGAGACATTTTTAAAATGAGGTTATATGGCTGTGTCACGTCTAAGCTGAGGGATTAGGCATAGTCTCTCTCATCATGGCCTTCCTACTTGAGGAAGCATTTGCAAATAAATTTCTAAATGAAGGGCCAACACAAAAATCGTGACTGGCACAAGTTCAAATCTTCCTTTTTCCTCGTAGCCACCACACATTGCAGCACCAGAGAAAAGACAACAGACACTGGAACAATGGTATTTCAGTAATTATACCAGTTACATCACCTTGCATTTCCATGTTACTGTTTTATACATCACACAGTGCCATTGCACGTACAACTTTGTAGGCTCCTATGACAACCTCATAAACAGGGAACCATTATCGTGATTTTTACTCATTTCTACCAAGTTTCCTTGGATGATAGGCCAAGGCCACACAGCTGGTTACACGTTGGTTCTGGGACAAGGCAAATCTTCAAACTCGTAATTCTGTGAACTGCCTCTTTATCTCTATTGTTTCCAAACTATTGCAGGAAACATGGGTGTATTGTTAGATTCTGGTAATTGATCAAATTGGTAGGCTTCTATAACTCAAATTAAGGGGATCCATGAAAGTAACAATCATCAAAACAATTTAAAATTAAGCAACAATCTCCATTTTTGTGGCATGAAAATCCCAAAAAGTCCCAGGGATTTCCATCCCTTTCTCTGGTCATGTGGGGTTTAAACTTAGATTGCATTCTGCACTGGGAATTTGTATTAATATGTATGTTTTTGTTCAGCTGTTGTACACCTAAAGACATGCTTTCTAGTACCGGCTTTGCCACCAACTGGCTGTACGGCCTTTGACAAGTCATTTCACCTCACTGTGCTGTATTACCTCCTTTGTCAAGAGTTGACTTCAAGTGTCCTTCTGGAACTACAATTTTATGAATCTATTTCTCCAAATAAATTGTAAGCTTCCTGAGGTGAGAATGGCACCTCCTGCTATCTTCTGGATTTGCCACATTGTGGATATTTAATATATGTTTGA
>NC_037680.1:23509921-23544921 GCF_003255815.1 Theropithecus gelada | reverse complement strand
TCAGTGAATCAAAGCAAAGTACATTCTAGGTAAAAGTGACACCATCTCATCCAACATCTCTGAAAGATCTCAGTTGCATAGTCTTGGGATAAAAAGGGTTATAACTAAATAATACTACAAAATGCAGTTTACACAATGTGCTGACTACACATTTGGATACCCAGCATTTATTAATTTGGGAAGCAACCAACTACTGTAACTTCTCTTTACTTTTTCATAAGAAAATGACAATGAGGAAGGAAGTGCAGCAGAAATCTTGAACATTACCACTATTATGCAAAAAAAAAAAAAAAAAAATGCTGTTAACTGTTTTCCCCTCAGTGACTTGATGTGCTCTCAGATGGAAAACTTATGATTCTTGTGACTCTTGGCTACCCGAAATCACATGAGATGAGCAAGGAAGAAAGACACAAAAGCTATATTTATATCTAGTACTGAACTTCTCAGAAATACCTTAATGTAATTCCTTGCAGAGACTGATAAAAATATCAGATGAGGGAGACTTTCAAATGATCAATGATTATAATTGACAATATAATATTGCTATATATTAAACTTCTAAATGTTTAATGCAAAATGTCTCTCTGAAAATATTTTTTAAATAAAGGAGAATTCCTTGCTCAGGAATGAATCTAAAGTGGTTGTACAGCTTAAACAAATATCATTCAAATTTTCTGATTATTATGAGGAGTGGCATTAAATTAGCATCTAGGTATATCGGTGTATTTTACCTTAAGAGGATCATGATTTTTTAGTTCTGATGCCATAAACAGATTTGCTGCACTGCTTGTAAAATATATTTTATTTTATTTTTTCTGTAACATTTTCTAGAACCTGTTCTTTCATGAAAGTAGATTAGAATATGAT
This sequence comes from Theropithecus gelada, assembly GCF_003255815.1. Classification (NCBI taxonomy): domain Eukaryota; kingdom Metazoa; phylum Chordata; class Mammalia; order Primates; family Cercopithecidae; genus Theropithecus; species Theropithecus gelada. The sequence continues at coordinate 23,544,054 of NC_037680.1, read as the reverse complement.
AAGCAAAGAATGACCAGGACAGATTTGGGAATTCGCAGAGTCCTATTTACAAAGTTTCCCTTGTTTTAAGTAAAATGATTATCACAGAGAGATATTCATCCTGGAGCATATTTGGTCTCATTAGTATTGTCATAGTAAAAATACGATTTTTTAAACTTCATGTTTAATTTACTTACGTAAGAGATTTTTAACTGTCAGCTATCCTGCTCTGTCCTCCTACGTCCTCTACAATCTGGTAAGCAGAAAATTTGAGAGTGCCCCTATTTTTCAAATTCTCCCTTATTTTAAAATACTGCAATTTTTGATAGTGACCTTTCATTGTTTACGAATTTTTTAACTTCAACATTATATATATATTCATCAGAACACTGAGCTGTTGTTATATATGTTTCCCCAGAAAATGATTATGATTACCTACTGGGGCATAAATGATGATGAGGAGAAGACATTTATGGAGTGGTGGGGATAGGAATAAGGCAGGTATGTTCTAGAAGTTTATATCAAGCAGTGAAACAGGTATTGTTGTCACCTCTGGGATATTTGTTGTACAAACTGGGCATTCCCAGTTTTGATATGTAGAATTAGGTTTTCAAAAAGTATGCTTGCATAGATTAGCACCATTATGGCCCCCTAAAGGGGAAAGAAAAGCATGAAAACAAAATGTGAAATTCTGACTTGCCACTAAGCATCCAGAGTTTCCAGAGGCATAGCAGCCAGCATGCCTCTTCATGAGTACAAATACTTAGTTGCTTTTGACTCTTATTGAAAAAATAATATCTTTCCCCCGTTTGTCACTAGAACTGCCACCAGAAGAAAAGCCCTTCGTTTGCTCCAAATAAGCACTTCTGTTTTTCACAGCTTGCAGTAATGCTTAAAGTAAATAAGTTCTTGTGCAGCTAGCACTATTGGATTCATTCAACTGCGTGAACAAAGCTATTGTTTAGAGGTTTACAACAAGCCTTTTCTCTGCTTCCTTTAAAAGAATCTTCCTTGTTCCTGTGCTTGGCATGCTTAGTATAGTAAGCCTTTCTACAATTCTCAAATGCTAAAGATAATTTTCCCCCACAGAAGAAATGAAGGAAGACTATGACACTATGGGGCCAGAAGCCACGATCCAGACCACAATTAACAATGGTACAGGTGAGTTATGTTGGCCACGCTCAGATCACATTTGTCCTGTGTCATGTGGGTTTAGTGAGGCAGGGAAAGAAACACTGACCCATCCATTTGTATCTCCATGACTTAACAAGTAAGTCAGACTTTACAGGTCTCTGGTTTTGTTTCAAATCAAAATTTTCTACATTTTGGTATTTTACTAAGCAAGTGTATCTTTCATTCTCACACCCCTAATTTACCTGTGATGTTCGAGAATACTGAACTCTATGAATGGATCCTTTCAGTGCATGAGTTGGGTGAATCTCGAGTAGTAACTTTTATTTTAAAAGACTGCAAAAAATTATTTTAAAATTAGGATATGATATGCCTCTGCTAGCCACAGCTTGATATCAGTCATTGAGAATTCAAACAATATGGTGTAATTTAGACTGTAAAATGTTTTTTTCAGAAAGACAAATTTCCATGAACATTTCTTTCAATAATTAATCATCTGAGTTCCTTTAAATCCTTTCTTTACTTGTTAATTCTCTGCATCCTTGAACCCTTCTGAATAATTGAGAAGAATTGACAAGTTTACTTATTTTTAATGAAGCTAAAAAGTTACAGTGGGAAGATAGTGAGCGGCGTTTTGTTTTACTCTGCTACTGTAATAGAATGGAGTTTCAGGACAACTGTGATATTCCATGTTTTTTCCCAAACACTGAATGGCATCTTCTCTCACATTCTTACATCACCAACACAAATTTACATGTTTATCTCTCTTTTCCTAGATGAGACTATTTTTTTGTGTGGGGGGATGGGGACAGCGGTGTTTCCAACAGTTCTCTACACTACCATCACAGATATTAGCATAGTGTCCACTATAAAATTATCTTCCAAAATAAAACAAAACAAAAAAACACATAACTACTTCTACTCAACTCATCCATGAAAAAAAAAAGCTTGAAGTTTTATGAAATGTAAAAAACGAAGATGATCTTTATATCACCCTTATGTTGACACATACCATAATAAATTGCTCATGTTGTGTTTCTGTTTAAAATGTGCTTATTAATGACTTGAAAGCATGAATTCACTTTCCTGGGTATAAAATAAGAGAAATAATAAAAACCTATTGTCATTCTATTCATTCGAATAATGTCAAATTAAGGCATAAAAATAAAACTGTACAATATATGATTCTAGAAAAAGTGTAGAATCAAGCCCCAATAAACCTAATTTTTACACCCAGCCCCGACAATGACAAGATTGTAACCTTGGGCAAGCCAGTTTTCCTCTTTGGAACTCAGTTCCCACAACTGCAAAAAAACCAGTAGATTAAACTAGTTTCTTGATAAGACTACTTCTAGTTTTAATATTTTATGTTGCATGGGTATTATCACCATGTAAAAAATAGAAACAAGATAAAATGACTTCATATTAAAACATAGTAATAAAGCGATATCATGAATTAGATACTTTCTATAATGTCCCAACTCATGGGATCAAAAATGGCTTTGAGTTCCTTTTAAAGATAAATGTTAAATTTTGGCCTCCAGCATAAACAAAAACTGATTTTTATTACCCTTATAAGCACTTAAAGTGTCACAAAAGAAGATTTACCCACAAAGTGACAATTTACTAGTTGTTGTATACACCTAGAGTTTAAAGTGAAGTTAATAAAAATTGCTTCTATTCAGAAGGTTTAGAAGTCCATCTTGAATGTCTTTTCACCAGGCTTTAAAACCCCCTTTTTTCTCATAATACCTGCTGTACCTTGTAGTTCATATGTATTCAGTCAATAAATAAATCAATAAATATTCATTGAGTGTATTCTATATAGTCACTGTTGTGTGCATATGAGGTGGAAGATGGGTCAGAAAGACTAAAACATGGTTATCATTTAATTTGGAAGATGAGACTAATACACCTGATAAAATAATGATGATGAATAAGTGAAAATATGTGATAAACCTGCAACAAATGGTAGGAGCCATAATTATTTAGTTTTTTGTTGTTTTGTTTTGATTTGTTTTGTTTTGTTTGAGACAGAGTCTCAAATTTTGTCACCCAGGTCTGAGTGCAGTGGTGCAATCTTGGCTCACTAAGCCTCTCCCAGGTTAAAGCGGTTCTCCTGCCTCAGCCTCCCTAGTAGCTGGGATTTCAGGCACACACCACCATGCTTGGCTAATTTTTGTATTTATAGTAGAGACGGGGTTTCACCGTGTTGGCCAGGCTGGTCTCGAACTCATGACCTCATGTGATCCTCCCACCTTAGCCTCCCAAAATGCTGAGATTACAGGCATGTCCCACTGCGCCTGGCCCATAATTATTTGAATTACAGAAATGAGAGAGAGTCTATGGAATGGGCATTCACATCAGGTTTTGTGAGGGAGGTAGAATTCGAACTGAATACATTTTCAATAGTCATGGAGGAGTGAGGAAGGGCTTTCTAGTTGAAGAGGAGTCTGTGAGCCAAGAAGGGAAAGTGTGACATCTATTCAGAGGATAGTGAGTAAAGGGTTTTGGCTGAATCAGAGAGTCCTAGGAGGCAATTTCTGGGAAATAAAGCTGGACATTTAAGTTAAAGCCAGATGGTGGAGAATATAAAGCACCAGACAGAAAAGTCTGGGTCATGTTATGCTACCATGATTTCTGTGGGTGAAAACTAGACTCTGAGAGAACAACTGGAAGTCATTGTAGTTATCCAGGTGTGACGTGATAAAAATCGTGTCCTGAGGTGGAGACAGTGATGAAATTAGCAAACTGACTTCTTAATAAGCAATTGATTATCTGAATGAAGGAGGCAAAATGGCTTCAGAATTCCAGATCTGCATGTTTAGAATATAGCAGTACTTGCTATTTCTAGATTTACAGAAGAAGGATCTAATTTTGAGAAGATCTTGAACCAGCCTTTAGACATAAGTATTTTCATATAAAAGATAGATAGATATGGGAATATGGGAATGTCCTTTGGAAATGAGGAATTGAAATCCAAGAAGTCAGGGCTGGAGATAGAGATTTGAGAGTTATGCAAATATACTCAGATCATGTTCAAGATCATATAGAACTATGAGATTTACGACTGAGTGTATTTGTTGAAAGCTGAGGCCAGGGCTCCTGGTGGCTGGGGAGGAAAGTCAATGAAGATTTTCTTTTGAAAAAAAAAAAAAGATTATGACACAAGAGAAAAAAATTAAACATTCAGAAGCAAAGAAAGAGAATTTCGTAAAGGTGAGAACTCAGTTAAAAGCTTCAAATAACTACCCTTGAAAGAAAGCTGAATAAATACACTGGACTTAGTTAATTAGAAATGTACTAGTGATCTTCAGCTTACAACTCTGCCCTTTTAGAGAATAAGTACATATCAGTCTTCCTAGCTACAAGCTTACCACTTCTTCTCCCTGGCATCTCTTTGGATGCTAAATACATATGGTTTTAGAAATAATACATCTTTTCTTGTTGAAATTACATCTAAAAGACCATCTTCCTCTGCTCCCAAGTCCTACTCATCAAGATCCTGCTATTGGCTGAACGTCTTCTCTAGCCATCCCACACTAGAATGTCTTCCTCCAATGAACCTGTGGGGTTTGGGCTGCTTTATCACCATGAATCCGGGAATGGTCTCCATCACAAAGTGTCTTTGAAGAAATGAGCCAGTGAATGGGAGACAAACAGCACTTGGACTTCCCTTTTGTATTTTTAGGTTGACATATTTTTGACCCCTGGCCTAAAGTAACCAACCAGACATTTTCATCTCTCCTTTATTCCACTCATCCAAACTTGAAAGCCTTAGTTACATTTGACTGTTCTCTGACCCTCATGTCCTCCTGTATTTAGTCAGCCCACATGTTTTCTTTAACAGTTTCCTCAATGTCCAAATTCCCTTCTTAGAATCCTGAATTGCCCCTGAGCACCTACAGGACATTCTTCAGTCCGAATAAGTGCCATCCATTGTATACCAACGGCGCTCCATTCTTGTCAGACCAAATCCCTGGGTGATAACAAAAAAGAACCACATTTATACCAACCTCTGAATCTCTGCCCATGCTATCCCTTCAGACCCTAATCCCCCAGCTCCTGTCTTCCAGTCATTCAAATTCTCCCCATCCTTCTGTTCTTCAAGTCCAGGTCACGTTGGACTTGATGTGGTCAGCCTTGAACACCCCAAATGACAGCAATCTGTTCCTTTTCTGAAATCCCACAACCCTAAGGTGTACACTGCTAACTTCAGCATGTTTAATTGTTCCTCTTTATATTGTTTGCCCTTATTTCATGGAGTCAATTTCATGAAGACAAGAGGTTTCTTCAGCTTGAAAATGAGGGTGGATCATCCTGGTATCTACCTCATTGGCTGACCTTGTTCTGTAGCCAGTAATTAAATAAATAATTACTCAGGTAATCAAATAAATAATGAAGCCAGGTGTGGTGGTCTGGCCCATAATCTCAGCTACTCAGGAGGTTGAGGTGGGAGGATGGCTTCAGTCTAGGAGTTGGAGGCTGCAGTGAGCCATAATCCACTGCACTGCAGCCTGGGTGACAGAGCAAGACCCTATCTCAAAAATAGTAATAATAAGAATGTATATGTTGATATTAGTAAGTGACTAAAAAAATGTTTGCCCTAAGGAAAGGGCTATTCCATTTTGCCTCAACAAGCCCAGTTATAGCAGGGAGCATACATGGTAGATACTACGACTGGTGAAATGAATGAATGAGTCAATGAATGAATATTTGGTGGAGAAGAAATGGATTCTGATAAAGGAAGCCACAGTAGGGAAAATATTCTCTGTGGAGGCGACTAAGTCAGTATCTTTAGAGAGTGAAACCAGGATCTAAGTCCCTGAAGGATTTTGCCTTGTTAAAGGCAAAGAAGAATAGCCTAGAGTATCACTATATATATATATTTTTTTACAACAAAGTTAGATTAACTGAATGGCAAAATTGATCTGTAACACATAAAACAGCGCAAACCTGGATTTATATTAGTAACTTTCCGCATTGCATAAGTTCACCAGTTTTAATGTTTTTTTAAAAAAAGAAAGAAAATTGTAATGCTTTCATATGTAAGATAAAGAATACCTTTTAACAAAGAACCCTACAACTTTCAGATATTAATAGGATTTAAATTCAAAATGAAATTATTAGGTAAAATTTTTAAGAGTGTGTGAAAAAACTATTTTCTAAGAAGAGTAGAGAAATGGAAAAACCTGGAAGCATTATAAACATGAGTTTGCCTAAGTGCTAGTAGTAACAAGGAGCTGTCTTAGGTGCATGGTGATCATTAACATTATTGCAGTTCCACATGCGTATCAAGATCCAAACAGGGCCCTGATGTTTTCCTCTTTTAATGTGTGAAAGTTACATTTACTCAGACAACCTAGTACCTCTAGTTATAAAGGGCTATTAATAACCACCTGCATCTGTGCTTCCTTTGCTAAGAGGGGGGAAAAAGTACCTTACATCCAGAAACTGGGCAAGGCCAATTTAGGCATCAGTTCTTAATCTTACACAACACAATAAAATTCTTGTTTAAGAACTACCTGTATGCATTCTGATATAGTCATTAAACTCATCTCCAGTATCCTAAGAATAATACAAAAATTATTTTACATATGAGAGGCAATTGTTTTGGAAGACTCCAGATTCTAGACACCAATAACCTACACTTGAATTTTATCTCTACCAATTACTAGTTACATTAACTTGAGTATATAATTGATAAGCCTTCATTTCTACATCAGTAAAATGGAAATCATGATTCCTTATGTACAAGGCCTCGCTGTGGGGATTAAATAGTATGTCACATTTATTTATGTTTTAACTGTATTTTTATTTTCTTTCTGTTTCTTTTTTTATTTCAATAGGTTTTGGGGAACAGGTGATGTTTGGTTACATGAATAAGCTCTTTAAGTATTGACTTCTGAGATTTCGGTGCACCCATCACCCAAGCAGTGTACACCGTGCTGACATGTAGTTTTTTTTTATCCCTCATCACCCTCCCACCATTTCCCCAAAGTCCATTGTATCATTCTCATGGCATGCCATTTTTAAAGCACCCAGTACAACAACTAACATAGACTAGATGCTCACCCTGTTTTGTCAGGTTTGTTTTGTTTTGTTTTGTTTTGTTTTGTTTTGAGATGGAGTCTTGCTCTTGTTGCCCAGGCTGGAGTGCAATGGCGCGATCTTGGCTCACTGCAGCCTCTGTCTCCTGGGTTCAAGCAATTTTCCTGCTTCAGCCTCCTGAGTACCTGGGATTACAGGCACACGCCACCACTCCCAGCTAATTTTTGTACTTTCAGTAGAGACGGGGTTTCGTCATTTTGGCCAGGCTGATCTTGAACTCCTGACCTCAGGTGATCCGCCTGCCTCAGCCTCCCAAAGTGCTGGGATTACAGGCGTGAGCCACAACTCCTGGCCAACTTCAAACTATTTTTATTCATTAAGATATGAATACATTGTAAACTGTATTCTCCATTCACACTGGTTCCTCCTTAACTTCTTCTCTAGGAAACAAAAATACAATATTTAACAAATTTGTAATGAAAGGGCTAACCAATTTTGAGAGCCTTTGACATTTAAGTTCTTTTGACATTCTGGAAAACTACACAGACAAGTTGTAGGACACATTATTTTCAGTACTCTGGCATTTGAGGTTAAAATATGAAGGTTAAGAACCAGTTTCGCTTTATATCTGATTTCATTTTTATTTAGCATCCCTTCTTTAACTGTGTAAGAGGAGGATTTAGTAGTATTTATAATGATTCTGTATAATAATGATGAAAGTTGTCAGACTTTTCCTTTCTTTGACAAGTGACTTATATCAGGGATCGTATTCTTTTTAAAAATTTATTTTTGACACATAACAATTCTACGTATTAATATTTGTGGGGTGCAACATGATGTTTTGATATACATATACATTGTTTAATGATCAAATCAAGGTGATTAGCAAATCCATCTCCTTAAACATTTATCATTTCTTTGTGATAAGGACATTCGAGAACCCCTCTTCTAGCTATTTTGAAATATGCACTACATTTTTGTGAGCTCCAGTCATATAATAGACCAACATAACTATTTCTCCTATCTAACTGTAGTTTTGTACCCATTGACAAAGCTCTCACTGTTCACCCTTCCCCCTACCCTCCTCATCCTCTGGAATCAGCCTAAATGTCCATCAACAGATGAATGGATAACGAGTGGTATATATACCCAATGGAATACTATTCAGCCATGAACAGAATGAAATCATGTCATTTGCAGCAACGTGGATAAACCTGGAGGACATTATGCTAAGTGAAATAAGCCAGGCACAGAAACACAAATACCACTTGACCTTACTCATGTGGGGAATCTAAAAAGCTGTTCTCACGGAAGTGGAGAAAAATCATATTTTTTTTTTCTTCTTACCCTGGATAACAACCAATAAACAAAAAACAAAACATTTGCCCATTGTTAACAACCACTAAAATACATACATTCAGAGTGTTTGTGGTTTGTAGAATTTGAACTGAGGCTTGAGAAACTTTAAGGAAATAGAAGGGTGAGTTCCTGCCACTAAAGAACATAAAATTTTATGGTGTCGATAAACAAACATCATAATGACAAGAAGAGAAAATTTACAAATAAGTAATTATAGCCTCATTAGTTATTCAACTCAGTGGTCACTTATTGAGACCCTACTAAGTGCAAGGAATTTTATTAGTCATCATGAAAGATACAATGAGAAAAGAATAGTCACTCTCAATAAGGACCTGCATTCAACTGGGTGAATAAAACAGTGGTAGATGAATAGGAAATGTGTGTAAAATATTTAGTACAACGTTAGCACATAATAAATGCTCTATCATTTCTAGCCATTATTATTGATTATAATATCATCTGGATTAAGATGTTTTGTGTGAAATACAGCAAAGCTATATAAGTTCAAATGCAAAGTGTTCAGTATTGTAGAGGGTTTCTAACAGTGTAGGGTCAAATATTGGAGACAGGACAAGAGAGGTGCCTTAAAGAAATTGCAAATTTCAGGGAAGAGTTTCTTCAGGACAAAGACTTGCTGGGCATGCCTCCTTGCACGAGAGAGAAAGGCTGAAACGTAAAAGGAGATTGGGTGAAAGATGGAGTGGGTTATCAAACGAGTTAAAATAACTTTAGATGATAGCCACAATAATGTTTATTTTTTAGCAGTAAGATCAGAAGAAGAAGACAGAATGATGATAGGAGAGAATGTAGTCAACTTAAAGTGATCCAAGGAATACACACTGTATGGGTTGCACTCTTTGAAGTCAGTAGGAAAAAGAGCCCATCAGTTAGCAGTAAGGGAATAGGAATAGGGTTGGAATCTTGAGAAGTGGACATGTAGAGTAATTGTTGTGAACAATGCATGGAGATTCAATTATTAGGAAGGAATATCCCATTTTGAAAACATAGTCTGCAACAAGACTATACTATTATTTAAGATTTTTTTAAAGATATGTTTGATGCTTCAGAAATTGTACTGGATCTTAGTTCAGCAGGGTAAGAATGACACAAATGAAGGGGGCAGAGATGGAAGTGAGGGTTTCAAGTTCCAAGGTGAACTGAGGTAAATAAAATCAGAAGGGGTAAAACGAACTAGGGAACTTTTCAGGGCCTGATTGTCACATTGAAGTACATGTTTCACGGGAATGAGGAACTGAATGATATGGAAGGGGAGAAAGTAGAAATCAGAGAGTGAAATTTCACGGTTCTGGTTCTGGTTCTGGTTCTTGTCCCAGGAGCAAGTGTGGCCATCCATGTAGCTGGACTAGAGAAAGCCTAAGCACTATGAAGCCAGGTCGTGCATGGGCTACCTATTAAGTGATGAAGTTTCTCAGAATGCAATGGCATCCTGGGGGAAATGTAATCATGGGACAGGCGTCATTTTGTTTGCACTATACAGGCAATGTCCTAAAACATGATAGTGAAAATGTGTGACTTCCGACTTCAAAACATTACAGCTACAGAGTGGAAGCTATTTGAGGGTTAGAGGTTAGGTTTGCTCTTATCCATAATCCCTCTCAGAGGATTTATACAGCGTTTATACAGTGTTAATGGTTCATAACCAGGGTATTTGTTGAATTAATGAATAAATAAACAAATAAATGATGAGTGAGTTGACGAAACAGGAACATTGATTGGAAGCAGTAGCGTGAGTTAAGGAGTTTGTTGACCCTTCTTCTTTGTTCTGTGAGTCACAACAAATGAAAGCAGGAATGGCCGTTTGGGAAAGGTCTGTAAGGGATGGGTTATTATCAGGGGATGACACAGTTTCATTTAGTCTGAAGAAGTGGAACACATGTAGGAGGATATCATTAAGCATGGGGGGAGAATAACAAGTAATATGTGAAATGGGAAAGCAAAATGAACCCAGAATAAAGTTCTTTTTTGGTTTCTATTCCAAAGTTAAGCTTGAGGCATTTCTTGTTTACCATAACTACAAAATATCTAATATCTGCTAACTAATAACTAATACTTGCTATTTTAACAGATGTTAAAATAATACCTAATAAAAATTCACCTTTGCAAGGTGCTATGGAAAGTTATTCTTTATTGAGTGCCTTTAGAAACTTGATTACAAATTAGAAAGAGTCAAATTAGGAAATACAATCCTTAAATATTAAATGGAAATTTTAAATAAGCATCTTGAACAGAGAATTTGAAGAACTTTTTTTTTTTTTTTTTTGAGACGGAGTCTCGCTCTGTTGCCCAGGCTGGAGTGCAGTGGCGCGATTTCGGTTCACTGCAAGCTCGGCCTCCCGGGTTCACCCCATTCTCTTGCCTCAGCCTCCTGAGTAGCTGGGACTAGAGGTGCCCGCCACCACGCCTGGCTAATTTTTTTGTATTTTTAGTGGAGATGGGGTTTCACCATGTTAGCCAGGGTGATCTCGATCTCCTGATCTCCTGATCTCCTGATCCACCCGCCTCGGCCTCCCAAAGTGCTAGGATTACAGGCGTGAGCCACCGCGCCCGGCCCCAGAAGAACTTTTATGTGTTCTTTTTGCTCCACTAGACCGAGCTCTGGATTACCCAGTAAAAAAAAAAAAAAAAAAAAAAAAAAAAAAAAAAAAAAAAAAAAAAAAGATGTAAGAATAAAACAAGTGTTTAGGATTCAGAGGAGTGGGGACATTAAAAAAAAAAGAGAGAGAAAAAAAGTAAAAATTTTATACACATGCATACAAACACACACACAGACACACACTGAAGTGGGCATTTTAACTGACTTTCCGCCATATTAATTGTATGGTGTAATAATGTGGCTATTTAGAATTGCTTATAATGTCATTGTGATCGTTTCAGTATGTAGGGCCTGTTCAAATGGTATCAAGTCAGGCATGATGAAAAACTAAAAAGATGAGGTTCTCTCTTTTCTTCTCTCTCTCTCTCTCATGTTGAGTCATTATGGTGCAGTAGAAAGAGCAGTGGGTGAAGAGTCAGGATACATAAATCCTACATACAGCTCTTCCAGAAAGTACTTGTGCAACTTTGTATGAATCACTAACCTCACTGTACCTTAGTTGTAACATCTGTTAAATGAGGAAATTAGGCTAGAAATTTTGGACTCCACCCCACCCTGCCCTTTCTTCTAATGAAATTTTACTGGAAGCATGAAGAAAACAAAAAATACTGGACCACACTAGCTGTCATGGGATGGGAGGCTCTCGGGGGCGCTGCCTCACGATAACATACACAGGCCCAGCTTCCTGGGTCTGGGACCTGCACAGTCGCACAGGGCCCAGCACTGGTAAGAGCTGCTTGGTTGGCTCTGCAGTTGCTGTCTTGAAGTTCTTAACAATTTTTGAATGAAGGGCCCTACATTTTCATTTTACACTGGGCCCCACCAACCATGTAGCCAGTCCTGTTCATATCTCACAAAATACATGAGAAGAATAGGAGAGTATAAGCCTGGATGGGAAGTGGTGGGATCAGAGAGGCACTGCTTCAAGTATTGAATAGAAATGCCAGTTAAGTCTAAGTTTACAGGATCCTTCTTTGGGTATCTCCAGAGCAACTGAACCCCAAGTAAAGATCCAGATCTAGACTGAAAACCTTGCCTGACCAAGAAATACAGTGGTGCCAGGTGTAACTCCCCTAAACTGGTAATATTAGTATAAGGTTGGCAGCGTAGCCAGCAATTAAGCCTCTTTAACCATCAATTCTGCGCGTCGCATCGTTAGCATAGGGGAAAGTGGGGGAAAGAATAAGAACATTTTTTTTACCTTCATTATCCTCTTGGTTTAATAACTCATAATTTCTCCTATTCCTCTTACATGGAGCTTAAATTAAAACTTTTAAATTAGTTAACTTTCTTATATGAGTAACAGAAGCGATACAAGTTTGATTATAACGTATTTCTCTGCAAGAGTTGAGTGGATATATAGTGTTAATCAATTGTACAAAATCAGTTTATCAGATAATTCAATTAGTACCTAAATACTTAACAAAGAGGGAATCATACTATTATAAAGCATGTCATACTCTTCTTGGTTTTATCTGTCACATTTTTATAGGTTGGAAGAGTTTTGTCCGCCAGTCAGACATCTGTCATGGAAGTCATTATTTTTTAATTTCTTAGTTAACTTCATACATTGAGTTTTTAAAAATAAGGTGGAGAAAGATAGGTTCAGAGGAGAGAAAAATAGAAGTAGTGCTTGGCAGGTGAGACGGGAGATGATTTTCAGACTATAATCAGTGAACACCGAGAAGAGCCTGTTCACTTCCTGGCTAATGAATGCTGTGGTTTTATTAGCTTTGTTTGCGATTAGGAGCAGCTATCTTCACTTCACAGCAAGTGTTCCCACAAGAAATAACTGATATTTCAAGCTTCTTGAGTGCCTACTTCATTCATTCAACAAATATTTAATAAGCACTGTTTTGCTTGTGATGTGTCTGGGGTTTCCAGGCACCTCCAAAATATTTTCTCTTAATCTGTATGTTTGATTTCCCCATCAGAAAGCTGTGTTGTTTTGAGTTTTTAATTGAAAAGAAGACAGATAAAATTCTCTAGGCCTAGCCAGTAAAGAAAAAGCAAATTGATTAAGGTAATTAATTAATTGAAATTATGGAATTCTGGAACTTTGAGGATACCCCGGCAAGCACACCCTGGCTCATTTTACAGTTGAGGAAATTGAAATTCAAAAACATGAACTAACTGAGCCAAAATGAGGAGTCCAAGGACCCTGAGCCTTGCCTAATCATTCAGTTATTGCATAATAACTGTGACCCAGGCACTGTGCTAGGTGCTGGTGACACAAAGCTGAATAACATATGGTTCATTCCTTTATCAGCTCACAGACACGTAAGAGAAAGATTACAATGGGATGTGATCAATTCAATGATTGAGACACACAGATGACATTCAGTAAGTGAAGAAGGAAATCTATGTGAACTCAGGCTGAGATAGTCAGGAAAGCTACCTAATAATAATAATATGGGACTGATTGTGCTTCTCTCCAAAATCATGTTATGAATGTCTCATTTAGCCATACGAGGCAGAGGACTGAATTTGTAGAGTTCTTAAATTGGACAAGGGTCAGAATTTCCTGAAAGACTTGTTAAAACACAGATTGCTGGTTCCATAGGTTTGGATGGGCCCCAATAATTTGCATTTCAAGCAAGCTCCCAGATAATACGGATGCCACTGACTTTTGAAAATCACTGACTGTCCCGAGCTTTCTTAGGTTTCACGTGTCTTTACATAAAACATAAGAAAAGAGCATTGAATTGCTGGGCAAAATCACCTTACTTCATCAACTCCTGTAAAATGTAATAAACTGGTCTGTCTTTTTGGTAATATACCAATTCCAAATGTTTCGGTTAGACAGTAATGTGAAAGACAAGTGCATATTGTCTATCTTGGGAATTTTTTTAAAAGTAATGGACTCTATCATTCTGTGCCAATACACAGCAATCAAAATTGTCTGAGTGTTAGCAGTTTCTACATCTTGATATTCAAAATTCCCTAATGTAAGATCTCCTGCTGTTTAGGGAGATATTTGATACTACAGACTACTACAGATTCCCATTCCTTGTCCACTCTTCACCTCGCTCTCGTGAAGCTCTCTTACATGAGAAACTCTCACTGGCATCAGAACATGTGTTCCCTGGAGAAAGCCATGTTCAGAGCAGGGGTGGAGGGAGCAGCCAAGATGCTGTACTAATTCCCAGGAAAAGCAGAAAACTTTTCTGTTGCTCTTGACGACCTGGCTTTATCCATGCCTCTGTACCAGTTGGAGGCTCTGTGAGGCCGCCCATGTAGCTGTATAATGAGAAAAAGATCATCCTCTTCCCTCACGGTTGTTTTTAGGTATCTAGTGCCAACATGTCTTTTGGAAGCCTTCTGCAAAAATGCATACATGCAGTTTTAATGATGAAGAGCTTACATTTATTAATTAGTCAACTTTAAAAAAAGCAGCCATGAGAATCTATAGACCTCAACAAATGTCGAATACGTGCTTCCTTAAACTAACAAACTCTATACAAATGACTATGTTCAAAATAATTTTCTGTGTTTTCTTCTCATCTGAGATGTCAACAAAAAGACTGTTTTTCAAAAAGATGATAAATACAGTTACCTAGATTTGTAATTGCTTCTTCAGGTCCCTTTACCTTTCATAGTGTAGTGAGCAAAAGCCAGATTATATGATAAATACATAATTTACGTTACATACATTACATTACACTGGGGAAGCATGTGTGTGTGTATATATATGAGATGTCCTATTATACATATTTACATGTCTGTATATTGCAGAGTCACAACCATTATGTGTATATATCTCCAAATGGGTGAATCACAGAAGTAGGAAAAAAAATTAACTACTCAAGTCCTAATTTCCAAGAACACTGGCACTAGTAGGCACTCAACAAACAGTTATTAAAAAAAGGTGATGGATGGATGATTCTACTCAGTTTTTTACATATACTTGCTGCAGGTCCTCTGTACCTTCCAAGATATTTTCTTTTGAAAAAGAATTATTTATTCATTTTGATGTTTACTTAAATGGCTTAACATAATATTCAATTTTTTTCAATTTTTTATGAAAATCAAAAGCATGCAGGACACTAAACCGGTGATAATAGAGCACCTGTCTTCCAATGTGAACACAGGCTTGTTACAAATAAAGAAAATAAATACCAAAGGGAAACAGAAAATGATAAAGAATAACTACCCAGTCTATATTTCACTACCTGTAAACACTCAGCAAGGCCCACTTTTAAGTATCTTTGAGAAAGTATTCTAAAGCAACTTGATTATGGGGGCTGACTAATTTGGGGACCAATATTTCTCTTTTATTTAGAGTTCTGCTAACATTGCTTGATTTTTAAGCAATAATTTTTAAAGCCAGTCTATATTGATATTTATTGTTATCTGTCTAAAAAATCAGTATCTAACACAGACATAAAGATATTTATAAACGTGTCATTAATAAGCAATGTTAGTAAGAGTGACCAACATATTGCCAAGAGAACTGAGGCTTTCCTGACAAGAAGGGACCTGAAAATTCACCCTAACAATCAAACAATATTAAAATACACATGGTCATGAGGAAACATTTTTAATTAACATTCTTTTTTTTCTGTTTTTGAGATAGGGGTCTCACTCTGTCACTCAGGCTGGAGTGCAGTGGTGTGATCACAGCTCTCTGCAGCCTCGACCTCCCAAGCTCAAGCACTTCTGCTACCTCTGCCTCCCCAGTAGCAGGGACCACAGGCACGCACCACCATGCCTGGCTAGTTCTTTTACTTTCTATACAGACAAGATTTGTTGTCCAAGCTAGATATTCTTTTTTTTTTTTTTTTTTTGATAAAGAAAAGGTTATCTAACCTTAGGGAAGGTTGAGAGATATTTGCAAGACATTAGGGTAAATTTTAGGACTATGCAAAATCTCTGGAGAAGGTATGGGAAGAAATTACTTGAGGCTTCTTGTGAATTTTTGTTATTGTTTGATCATAAATACCATGCAAATATCCTTTGTCAGTGTGTTTTGGCAGTTCTTCCAAGGAGACCAGGGAGTGAAGAGGATTACAGAAAGAAGGAAAATGAGGTTGATTTTACACTAGAAAAATTCAGTGAAGAATTCTACAACCTTTCTGCTACTTTTCTACCTCATTCCTGTATCCAGTACACATTACTGCATAATCTTTGTAAAAACAAACATACAAACTTTCAGATACAATCAAAACTTCATTCTTCCCAACAATTCTAAGAGTAACCAAAATTGAATCCCATCATTTGTCCTAGTATTATTACTGTTAGGGTGACTGTAGTTTTAAGAGACTGAAACACAACATACCTTCAAGAAGAAAAGGAAGTTTCTTGGCTCACAGAATTTAAGGAAGGTGGTCAACAGAACCGCTGCAAGGTGCACCTCGGCCTCAGGAACGAGAAGAGCTAGAAATTAACTGTCAGAACATGCAATCTTGTCTGCTTTTTCTCTGTATGCCTGCTTTATTGTCTCTCTTCATAAATCTTCTTTTTCTAGATGGAAAATAACAATTCCTTCATTCTACATTTTATAGCTACAGTCACTTGGCAGAAAAAAAATTAAAAACTGCCTTGATGCTTTTTCTGGAACAAAGTCCTAAAATCATAAGGAAGGGATTTATTGGATTTAATTGGATCTATTGGCTACCCTGGACCAATCAACAAGTTGGCCTGGAGAAGAGAGGACTAAGAGTGGCTCACCTGAGCAACAGAGATCAATTATGGCTAGGGGAGCAGGATCACGTGGTAACACAGCAGCTCCTTGGGTACCATAAGGCTTGGCAATCGGGAAATGGAGAACCATTCCTAGGACAAGGTGAATGTTGAAGTACTGGGCAGAAAAACTGTATATTACTAGCACCTATTGCACCTCAGGGAAAAACTACATTAGATCCATGCTGATGATACCTAGTTTCTGGGAGGTTCAACTCTAGCCCACTTAAGTGACCCTAGGTATATGAGATATATAAACAACAGCATATCTATACAGCATGAAGAAATATCCAGATGGAGCAAATGGATTTAAATGATTGAGTGCCATCTTCTTCATGAAACCCTTTTTGAATACTTATCTGAGCCCTATCAAACTCTTGCAAGTATTTATGACCACTATTACACAGTTTATCAAATAATTATTCTACAGTTGCCTGAATATTAGGTCTAAGTCCCTAGCTCAGCTGCAGGTATCTCATTTTATGCTTCCTTTTACTAAAAGACCTCTACACCAAGATAAGTGTTAAGGACATAATTTATTCCGCGTTCATCCCATAAATGATCCTTGAGAGCCTACTAATTTCTAGGCAATATACTCAATGCCCAGGATACAAAGATGATCAAAGATGGATCCTTAAAGAGAGCGCATGATTTGATGTCTTTTGTCCCCATCACACTTGACATAGAAATCTAGCATGGCCAAATTTGATCTAGCAATTGAATTGCCTCTCCAAGCAACAGTAGTGTATCTAGATGCAGTTTTGTTTGCCTATCCAGAAAAATCAGAATTTTCCTCCCTTTTAAGCCAAAAGGCTATTAATGCAAATCCAATTGAATTTGCATATGATTACATTTCTGATGGAAACATTCATATGCAAATGAAAATTCATGCAAAGATAGCCAGATCATTCAAATAGTTGCTGAAATATCAAGATAAAATTAGGATATTAAATGTACATCCATCTATGTTTACTAGGTTACACTAAGGTCATCAAGTAGGACAGTATTCTCAGAAAACTTAAACCATGTCTTAACCCTTAACATAAACCACTGGCAACCCTCAAGTAGATGCGAATTCAGAAAGGAACTATTACATTACTTTCTGCTGTCATAGCACTGAAAAAGAAGTCAGTCACTGATAAAAGCAGTGAAGTTACTCAAAAGACATTCATCATGGCTTCACCATTTTGCCCCTTTTATCTTTTCTTCCTATCAAAAGTAAAAGGTAATTTTTTTTATAGATCTGATGTTATTTTGATGATCCAAAACAATGAGCAAATAGTTTATGCAAGTTGACAGTTTCTACATACTCCATAGGGCCTCAGTGATGCAAGTTAAATGACATCATCACAGTCACCACCAATAAGTATCCACTGGAAAGCATCCATGACATTGTGTGTACAGCAAGAGGAAAGTGATCTTATCTAAAGCCCATATTCTTTATTAAGTCCAGCTAATAACAGATTTAAGCAAAATTTCAAGGTATAAAATCTTAATCCATTACTGTACATTCCAAATCTATTTTTGAGGGAAATACAGTCTTGGAATAGACCGTTGTTCTTGTTAAACTTATTAGAAGTTACAGAGGAAAAAAAGAAAGGTTTGAGATCACAGCATTCAGGATTACTGGCGCTTAGTTTAGTGGTCCACAAAGTGTAATTCTCCCACTTCCTTTTATTTGGTCCCATGTATTTGTTTATAGTTTCAAGTCTTTTTAGAATTCTAGTGTTCTTTGCTTTGATGAATGTCACCTGCCATCCATCAAATTTGGAAAGTCTAAACCTGAGGGAGGGATCTTAGCATCTCCCAACTTGACAAACCAGATTCTTTCCCAAATGAATCTGAGGAATTTTATATCTTAGGTATTTCTCAAATCCAGCCACTTCCTTCATGTCCATCATCAATTCCTTAACAGTATCTTTTGCCTGGCCTAGGACAGGAACCTCCTAACTGGATTCGCAGGACCTACTTTTCTCTTCCTCCAATCCCTATCATACTATAGCCAAAGATGTCATCTAAAAATGCGAATAATCATAATTTCATCCAACCATCCTCTTTGCTTAATACTCTTCAATAGCTTCCTGCTTCTTTCATAGTAAAAACCCAAATCCTTAACAAGCTCTTACCTGCTGCATGGTCTGGCTCCCGCCTTACTCTCCACCCTTACATCGCGTGGTTCTCCTTTCACCCTCTGCACTCCAGCACTGTCCTTTTTTTTTTACATCCTGAGATGTCCCATGCTTGTTTCAGTCACCACATTGCACATGCTGCTCTTCTCCAGCTTCTACAGTTAGGTAACTTCATGCTTCTTCAGTTAAGACCTTCCTGATCTTCTAGCTGCCATCAGGCTCCTCTGTTACTTTTTTTATACCACCACATAACTTTCTTTCATAATACTTATCTGAGTTTGTAATGATGTGTTGACTTTGGAGATAGTATCAGTTGTATTATTCTCTCTCGTGACTTCCCAAAGGATGAGCCTAGATCTGTTTTTTGCTCACCAGAGCATGACATGATGTCTATCACACACTAGGCATTCAATAAATACTTGTTGAATTAATGGATGGTTCCACTTTCTATTCTCCTTATCAAAAATCCAAGTTCATAATGATGAAAGCTAAAAAAAAAAAAAAAAAAAATTGCCTGGCTTGCTTGCGCATCACCCTGCCACAGTTGCCAAGGAAAATTATTATGTCAAATACTGTAATATTGTTTATGGTAGAGAAGACAAGGTGAACAATCTAGTGGCACCAAGGTTAACTGCTTTCAAAAACTATGATAATAGGATTCCATGATTAATTGTACCAGCAAAGCACTTTTTTCATCTACTTAGAATAAAGAATAATATAACAGCTACTCTCTCCCAACTTTGTGTTATGCATAAAAATATTATTTAGGATATCTAAGTCACAACTTATTTCAGAAACACATCTAGAGGTTTCAAATATACAAAATCTTATGACACAAGTTGCTAAAATTGAGTTACAACTCTTATTCATTTCACAGGAATAGAGTCATAATTACAAAAGTTAAAGTCACATCAAAATCACACACCAGTTTCTTAATTCCCTCTGTTACTTTTTATTTTATTTCTATCAGTTGTGAGCTTAATTTTATTTTCAGCAGCTTTAAAATACTGAACTAAAGATTAAAATTATAGGGAAAGATAAAATGCCACATTCTGGTGATTTTTTTTTAACAAAGTTGCATTATTATCTGTCTAGGAATATCTTTCCGTTTTCATCTGTCTCAGATTGTGTAGTCCTGGCTGTCTGTGACATTCAGAGGGTGAAGGGTTAAAAGCTTATATTTAGCAACAGGATGTATCTGTGGTTAGGGACGTTCAGTCTAGTGGACAATGAAAAATTAAATATACCTTTCTTAAAAGAAAAGGAAATTTCAGATAGACTATTAAAATAACCTTAATTTTATATTATATTTAATGTTTATGGATCTTAGAATACAATTGTTGACATTTAAAAAAAAATTATGTAAAACATTTTAAATTTCTTTCATTCTTTGTAAGAATGTATACAGACTAATATTCCAGGAAGAAAAAAAATAAAATAAAATGTGCGTATTTAATTAAAGGAAAGTGCCCGCCCCCCCACTTCTTGCATATATTACAAGAATAAACATTCAGTCAATAACTGGTCATCTTCAACACTTCTTACAAATAAACTAGGTTTTGTAGTCTATTGCAAGTCAGTATTTCTCACTGACTAGGATGGAGATGGACTTGGGCTCCTAGGAAGGAGGCCCGGAAAAGACATTTCTTCTCCTTTTATGATTTCAGTGAAGAATGCAAATTGCACATCAGATTTTGAGGAATACTTTGCCAAAAGAAAACTGGAGGAACGCGATGGTCATGCAGTCAGCATCGAGGAGTACCTTCAGCGCAGTGACACAGCCATTATTTACCCAGAAGCCCCTGAGGAGCTGTCTCGCCTTGGCACGCCAGAGGCCAATGGGCAAGAAGAAAATGGTGAGGCTGTAAATCATTTTTAGCCACTACACTGACCTCTGCAGCTGTTACAATTACAAATGCACTACATGCCTGGGTGTTTACCTTAAAATTTGAAGAACAGCTGCAGAGGCATGGAATTTCATGAGCAAAGATTAGAACTGTAATTTTAGGGTATTGTGAAATTTTTTTGTCAGCAAATTTGTGTCATTTGTACATCCAATAAAGAACAAGAACAATTAGAGCCCATTTCTAAGAGATAAAAATATCTAAATGTATTCCTATCTTTCTGAAATATTTTACTTTTGAGGAAAAAAAAAGTTCAGACCGACCCTCCCTCACCTTTTGTTCTTCTCCACGACCGACACCTGAAACGCCCCTTTATGCTGTGAGTTCCTGAGTAATCTGTGGCTACAGGTTTCATAGGAACTGTCAGTCACCTAAAGAGAATTTCCTCATTTATCAGCTGTTTAAGTGCCCCCCCCAAAAAAAAAAGCTGAAGTAATTAATTAATTTTCGAGCGCAGTGTGAGCTGATTCCTACAAGCCTGCCCTGGGTGTGCGAGGGGACTGGTGTGCGAGGGGCCGGGCGCAATGATGGCACTCTGTGGAGCAGATTGCAGTGATTCCTGTCATACCATCCTGGGCAGTCAGCCCATTAGCTGCCATTGATTTACTGACCTTTTGGCCTGCTTCTCTCTCTCTCTGTCTCTCGGCTACAGACCTGCCACCTGGAACTCCAGATGCTTTTGCCCAACTGCTGACCTGCCCCTACTGCGACCGGGGCTACAAGCGCTTGACATCACTGAAGGAGCACATCAAGTACCGCCACGAGAAGAATGAAGAGAACTTTTCCTGCCCTCTCTGTAGCTACACGTTTGCCTACCGCACCCAGCTCGAGCGGCATATGGTGACGCACAAGCCAGGGACAGATCAGGTGGGGGGATGGTTTTAAGTGATTTCTTTCTATAATAACCCCTTAGAGAAACGATATTGCTTTGATTGGCAATCATTATTAATTTTTCATGGCATTTTGAAGATGCAGATCTTTTAATGGTAATAGCTTTAATTGAGGTCTAAATGATTTTTTGATGGTCTCTTCTAATATGATTTAATAGTCTTATGTTCACGATCGAATGAGTGTGTTAATTTCTAATTTAGAAATTTTATTTGCACTTTAACTTGACTTTAGTTTCATTTTTATGTTCCACAAAAAGTGAATGAAATTGTAGCATTTTAATTATACATTATTAAACATCTCAGCAATTTTAATTCCATTTTTCACCTCGTTTTACTTAGAAATTTTCTTTTCATATAGGATCTAAGTCATAGTAAAAGAAGTGCATATTTCTTTCATTTTTCATATAACACCTTCAATTACTTAGAGTATTTTTATAAGCTGCTACTAGTTTATGAAATCTAATTAAGTGTTTTAAGGAAAATCAAAAAGACATATATTATCTGTGTGTATATATATGTAATAAATGGGATTAGTACTAAAACATTGGATGTACATTAAAAAGATCCCTTCTTAATACACATATGTGTAGCTAAATGTTAGAATTACTCCCCCCTTTTTGCTTACTTGTCTCAAAAATAAAAACCCTGTCTTCAACAGTTAAGTATAGCTTCTTAAATCTTTAAAACAACTGAATAGGATTGATTCACAGTGTTCCTTAAATGTTACAGCAAAACTCCTCTGTCCCCCTGGGAGGATTGACTCTGCAAATTGATGTTATGATATGTTTGCGTGGACAGAAGTGGTGTGCCTTAAGTCACAATAACTGGCCCTACAGATCCGGAATCACTTAATTTGAGTCTTGACACCATGTCTGTTTTTAAAATTATTGAACATGATATTGTATTCAAAATTCTTAGTTTTTCCTTATAACCTTCATTTTCTTTGAATAAGGAAAGTGAGAATAAGCAAACACAGTCAATAATGGTGATAATACTAGATTATGGAATTTTACTATTTTAGGAGAACAGCTCATATAAATTATTCCATTTATGTCTGATTGGGCTTGTCACCTGAATACTTTTCAAAGATGAGTTATAAAAAATATTCTTGCATGGTTGCACTTATGTAACAGTTTATCTCCCCTTGCTTATATGCACAAAAACTCTAGGAAAAAAAAAAGTGCCTAGATATTTATCTAGCATAACCGCTTTAAATTTCACATGCAGAAGTGTGATTGTGTTGGCGCATTATGAATGGTAGCTTTGGTGTTGAAAAGTCCCCTCATTTGCTCATGGCATTTACAATTAGTAAATTAAAATGATTGTATCATATTAACAGTGGCACAACTAAAGTTTATAGTAGTCCTCTGAGGGCTGTGGGGGGAGACAAAGCAGCTGTTGCTGTTTGTTTATGCAACTCAGCAACATATGAGCGCTGGTCCCTCAATGGCGCTCGGCGGGCTGGGCTCTGCTTGATCTTTGAAGGTTGCTGCTGTTTGAACAAACCTCCCTGTGTCCCATGTAACACCATCTGTCTCACTAGGAATGTGGGAAGATTCAGCACACCCTAGCAGTTGTCATACCGTTTCTGTGCTGTCTTTTTGCAAAAGGCTTTTGTGTCATTGCTGCTAGAAAAAGGCTGACCTCCTACCTTGAGCATCCAGAGTGGATGACTGCATTTTTTTTTCCAGAATTCTAAGTCACACTGCTTTTTTCCCCTTGTTCAAAAAGGTCAGCTGTGTTTGATTATATCTTTGCTGCTTTTAACTTGTCTTTTCAGCAAACTTTTTTTTCCTTTTTTGTCCCTACTCCCTTGCACACTACTAAAAAGGAAAATGAAAAGTCGTTGAAGTCTTTCCTACTGGCCTGTGATAAAACTGCTCAAGCAGCTATAACCCAAGATGTTGTCTCTTACATTTGATAATGAATCAAATCTGATATGCGACACCTCAGGAAAAACTAGGCTTCTATTTGCTACTAGCACAATGAATAGGATATTTAAACATGCTCATCATGTAATGAAATATTTATAGTCAAGGTTTTTTTGTTTGTGTGTTTTTGGTTTGGGATTGGGTTTTTTTTTTCTTTTTTACATTTTAGATTGCTTCAGTATAAGATATACTTTTATGCTGATACAAAAAAATTGATAGCATTTGTTGTGTGGGGGGTGGTTTTTTTGAGACTATTCAGAATTTTCAGGAAAATATTTTTTTCTTCACAGAATTGTGACATTCTAGCAGAGAATGTTCATATTTTAGAATTTGTAGTAAACACAAAAAACAACAAATATCTTTACAGTTATACTTCCTCGTCCCCGAAGGTTCAAAGAATCATTTTGGAAAAGACACTACAGAAATAATTCTAAAACGAGTGTTGGATGCGCATGTGAAAGCACTTTTTTTTATTTGTTCCAATTTTATTACCAACATTATCGCTTTTATTGCAACTCTGAAAGACTGAGCAGATAAATAAGCATGCACTCAAACCTTTTGGCCTGTCTGAAAAATAGAGGCCTTTTAAAAATATTCATAACAAATTTTCTTTGTTCCTCCTGCACAAAACTGATGTCAGTCTTTCTCCTTTTATAGCACCAAATGCTAACCCAAGGAGCAGGTAATCGCAAGTTCAAATGCACAGAGTGCGGCAAGGCCTTCAAATATAAACACCATCTGAAAGAACACCTGCGAATTCACAGTGGTGAGTAGCAGAGGTGCTGGAGCTCACATTTGCATTTTACTTAATTAGGGGAGTTTTAAAAGATTGTTTAAAATTTACACAGTCCTATTTGTAGCTTTTTGGAACTATCCATTTATTTCATCAACTCTGTGTGCCTGATTTGTCTTCATGAGACTTAGGGTACCACCAGTAGCACTGTCTTATAAAAAGAAGCAGAATGCTTACACATCTTAAAAATTACAAATGCTTTGATTTATTACAAAATCTAGAGGCTCCTTTTTGTCCTTTTAAAACTGCTTCTCCAGAATAAATATTCTTGACCTGAGGAAAGTCAACTGGCAAATTCTGAAGGATATTAATTTTTGAGACCTCACCATGAAAAACAAGGGTGAAGAATTATGGATAAGAGCTATGTATGATAAATATTCCCTGATTCCTGAGGGGCGTGGATCACAGAGCAGAATCCTACCACTGAGATTTCCTCTTTATAACCAGTTTGATAGCTCTGCCAAGCATTTTATTATCAAATTGGATGCTATTCAAAGGACTGGTTGGATTGGTAGAATCAATGGAATCTCCACAAAGTTGATTAAGGCCATGGCTACACTTCCCTTTAAATACCGTGACATCTTTATTGTGCTATTGACCACACATTAATCTGACACTCTGTTTAAATACGAGGCTGCCGATGGCAAGACAAGATTTGGGATCTCAGCCGAAAAAGTCATAGATAGCCCTTACCTTCCGCTGTGAACATCTTGGATTATGTCCTCCCAGGGTAGATAAAGCCCAGAAACAGTTATGGTTACATAATTCTAATCTAAGTACCTAGAATGTAGAGGTACCCCATTGTGTTCCTTTCATTTGGTTTCACAGATTCTTGTCTTGGTAGACAACTGCAATTGTTACCTAATCAAGGAAATGTAACGTTAATTTTAATTATCATTTTAGGTGAAAAACCTTACGAGTGCCCAAACTGCAAGAAACGTTTCTCCCATTCTGGTTCCTACAGTTCGCACATCAGCAGCAAGAAATGTATTGGTTTAATCTCTGTAAATGGCCGAATGAGAAACAATATCAAGACGGGTTCTTCCCCTAATTCTGTTTCTTCTTCTCCTACTAATTCAGCCATTACCCAGTTAAGAAACAAGTTGGAGAATGGAAAACCACTTAGTATGTCTGAACAGACAGGCTTACTTAAAATTAAAACAGAACCACTAGACTTCAATGACTATAAAGTTCTTATGGCTACACACGGGTTTAGTGGCACTAGTCCCTTTATGAATGGTGGGCTTGGAGCCACCAGCCCTTTAGGAGTTCATCCATCTGCTCAGAGTCCAATGCAGCACTTAGGTGTAGGGATGGAAGCCCCTTTACTTGGATTTCCCACCATGAATAGTAATTTAAGTGAGGTACAAAAGGTTCTACAGATTGTGGACAATACTGTTTCCAGGCAAAAAATGGACTGCAAGGCTGAAGAAATTTCAAAGTTGAAAGGTTATCACATGAAGGATCCATGCTCTCAACCTGAGGAACAAGGAGTTACTTCTCCTAATATTCCGCCTGTCGGTCTTCCGGTAGTGAGTCATAATGGTGCCACTAAAAGTATTATTGACTATACGTTAGAAAAAGTCAATGAAGCCAAAGCTTGCCTCCAGAGCTTGACGACTGACTCAAGGAGACAGATCAGTAATATAAAGAAAGAGAAGCTACGTACTTTAATAGATTTGGTCACCGATGACAAAATGATTGAGAACCACAACATATCCACTCCATTTTCATGCCAGTTCTGTAAAGAAAGTTTTCCTGGCCCCATCCCTCTGCATCAGCATGAACGTTACCTTTGTAAGATGAATGAAGAGATCAAGGCGGTCCTGCAGCCTCATGAAAACATAGTCCCCAACAAAGCCGGAGTTTTTGTTGATAATAAAGCCCTCCTCTTGTCATCTGTACTTTCTGAGAAAGGAATGACAAGCCCCATCAACCCATACAAGGACCACATGTCTGTACTCAAAGCATACTATGCTATGAACATGGAGCCCAACTCCGATGAACTGCTGAAAATTTCCATTGCTGTGGGCCTTCCTCAGGAATTTGTGAAGGAATGGTTTGAGCAACGGAAAGTGTACCAGTACTCAAATTCCAGGTCCCCATCCCTGGAAAGAAGCTCCAAGCCGTTAGCTCCCAACAGTAACCCTCCCACAAAAGACTCTTTATTACCCAGGTCTCCCGTAAAACCTATGGACTCCATAACATCACCATCTATAGCAGAACTCCACAACAGTGTTACGAATTGTGATCCTCCTCTCAGGCTAACCAAACCTTCCCATTTTACCAATATTAAACCAGTTGAAAAATTGGACCACTCCAGGAGTAATACTCCTTCTCCCTTAAATCTTTCCTCCACATCTTCTAAAAACTCCCACAGTAGTTCATACACTCCAAACAGCTTCTCTTCTGAGGAGCTCCAGGCTGAGCCTTTAGACTTGTCATTACCAAAACAAATGAAAGAACCCAAAAGTATTATAGCCACAAAGAACAAAACAAAAGCTAGTAGCATCAGTTTAGACCATAATAGTGTTTCTTCCTCATCTGAAAACTCAGATGAGCCTCTGAACTTGACTTTTATCAAGAAGGAATTTTCAAATTCAAATAATCTGGACAACAAAAGCACTAACCCAGTGTTCGGCATGAACCCATTTAGTGCCAAACCTTTATACACAGCTCTTCCACCTCAAAGCGCATTTCCCCCTGCTACTTTCATGCCACCAGTCCAGACCAGTATTCCTGGGCTACGACCATACCCAGGACTGGATCAGATGAGCTTCCTACCACATATGGCCTACACCTACCCAACTGGAGCAGCTACTTTTGCTGATATGCAGCAAAGGAGAAAGTACCAGCGGAAACAAGGATTTCAGGTAAAGAGACAAATGCTTTTTCTGCTCTGAAGAAAAGAGATGGTAATTATACTGATTATGGGCATGTAGGAAAAAAAATCTTAGTGAAAAAAACTCAGCAGATACGGAAGAGTTTGCTTTAACATGAACCTAAAACCGTCAGTGAGCTAGAAAAATGGATGAAACAGTGAATCACTGTACTCTAAGCACATTTGCTTTAAAAACAAAAGGGATAAAGAAGAAATTAATATTTATTTTGAAATTGATTTAGATGGACTCATCTGCTTTTAGAATTACACATTGGTGACAGTATTTGGTAGGACTGACCTAGGTGCTAGAAGTTAAAGTTTATAACTGTCACGTGCTTTTAAAGATGTGCACAGGACAGGTGTGATGACTCATGCCTGTAATCCCAGCACTTTCAGAGGCCAACGAGGGTGGATCACTTGAGGTCAGGAGTTTGAGACCAATCTCGCCCACATGGTAAAACACCATCTGTCCTAAAAATATAAAAATCAGCTGGGTGTAGTGGTGGATGCCTGTAATCCTAGCTACTTGGGAGGCTGAAGCAGAAGAATGACTGGAACCCAGGAGGCTAAGGTTGTGTTGAGCAGAGATCGTGCCACAGCACTCCAGCCTGAGAGACAGAGCAAGACTCTATCTCAAATAAATAAATAAATAAATAAATGTAAAGACGTGCACAACTTGCAATAATACATATACACATTTTAATAGATACTTTTGTTTTACACAGAATGGTTTATTTTGAAGAGTATTTTTTAAAATGTCTTCCATATTTCACATGACCTCTTACCAAATCTTCAAAGTAGTTAATAATTATGCTTTATCAAATAGGAAAGCAGGTATATTTTAACATTATGCAGCATATAATCTTTGTTTGCAAAATAGGAGCATAAGTAGCCGTCCACCTCTGTAACAGCTGTTCCAGTATTCTAATTTACAGTACATCTGCCCTCTTTGTAAATGTATTTAAGCCTATTTAATCTTCTCTAATATTAATTAGTGCAAACATAGTCTAAGAAAACTGAACTGTGGGCTAGCAAATGGAAATGTATGTTATCATGCACGTTTGCACTCCTTTGGATCAAGACAAAATAAATATCAAGAAATTTAATAATTTACTGATCCACATTCATTATTGTTCAATGCTGAAGGCTGTTTTAACATAGAACATTGATAAAAAGTGTTATTAATATTCCCTATTTCAAATTAGAAAATTAAATATAAAAATATAGCTTGAGGCCTTTAGTTGGTAGACATACATTTAAATAGATTGCATAATAATAACATTTTGTACCTAAGTATAAAATTCAATTAAAATCGGGTTTCTACAGCTACAGATCATTTCTAGAGTTAAGCACACTGGAAAATACACAAATTTCAATGTTAAATTTTCATTTACAGGAATTTCTAGGTATAAAGCAAATGAAGGATTTTAGAAAAATTTGTTTCTCTCACCTTCAGAGTTGACCATTTTCTGTCCTTGAAAAACAAAGAGCTCTACCTTCCAGAGCAGAGACGTTTATATTTTTGTTGCAGTGTGAGACCTCATATATTGTTCATGGAAAAGGAAATTGTTTAACTAGATCGATTAGTAGCAGGCACTTTTGAGGTTCTCCGAATGTCGGCCTATACAAAGATGTTTGGTGTGAGCGCAAAGAGAAGTCACTGTATTGAACTGTGTGATTCTATCGCAGGGAGAATTGCTTGATGGAGCACAAGACTACATGTCAGGCCTAGATGACATGACAGACTCCGACTCCTGTCTGTCTCGCAAGAAGATCAAGAAGACAGAGAGTGGCATGTATGCATGTGACTTATGTGACAAGACATTCCAGAAAAGCAGTTCCCTTCTGCGACATAAATACGAACACACAGGTATGAGTGACTTTGCCTAGCTGATTAGAGCTTCCCGGCCTGCTGTACATTTCATAATATTTAATGAGCACACTTGTGCAACATAAGATGTAACATATGCTGATACCTTCAACAAGGAAGAAATAATGCTTTTGCCGAGCTCGGGAGGACTTTTTTGTTGCCTGTTTATTGGATCATTCATGTATTTATGAGTGTGCTTGTCTTAATATCTTTCCAGTTATTCTGTAAACCAAATTTGGAAATCATGTCAAAGGGACAGTCAGATGGCCAAGGCAATGAAATGGCTCGACACAGTCAGTTATTGAAAATATCTTCAAATTCTTAAGTTTCAAAGCTTAAGATGAACCTAGATATGTAAAAATCTAATAAGAAATTCAGACAGTAATACATTAGTTTCATCATCCAAAACACCAAGAAGGCCATAATTTAGGGGTAATTTTGTTTGGTTTTTTTTTTTAATTAGCCACATTTTGAAAGAACTAAAAGCATTAGTGTGATAAAAGAAAAGTAATAGATCAGATGAGCTACTTGAAACCACCTATATTTGGAAGACTGAAATCAAACTTTCTAAATTTTAATTAGTATATTTCCAAGTCATGCATTACTAATTAGCAGCAATTACAAAGAGTTGACAAGAAAACAACCTAATTCTTCACTATGAGTAGAGAGATAGTGGGTTAATTTTTGAAAAGAAAGATGAAGTACCATAATGTCATTTAATATTACTTCCCACAACCCAAGATCTGCAGCTCTGTGGTCGAGCTCCACTTGTGTTTCCTCCCCGGCTCCATCCCTACCTCCCTGAACAACAGGGTAGCTGAACCTCATCCCTGCGTCTAGCCCATCTCCAACTCTTCTCCACTAGAAATTTGGCATGCTCTATTAGCCCTGGATTGGGGTAAAAAAAGTGTAGGATCTCAATCAAAATATTGGCAAGAGGAAACGAAAAAAATAGGGGAGTATAGGAAAACAACTCACTCTAAACCAGGAAGCCTAGTGTCAAACATTTCAATATAGAGGAAAAAAATTAACCGAACACTTTGGGGGGAAAAGCTTTTTTGGGGAAAAGTGATGAAGAGGCACAGAAGAAAAAGAAAGAAGACAGAAAAGGGAATGTGAGCCAGGTGCAGCAGCTCACGCCTGTAATCCCAGCACTTTGAGAGACCAACGCAGGAAGACTGCTTGAGCCCAAGAGTTTGAGACCAGCCTGCACAACATAGCGACACCTTGAGTCTACAAACTATTTTTTAAAAATTAGCTGGACGTGGTGGCTCAAGCCTATAGTCCCAGTTACTTGGGAGGCTGAGGTAGGAGGATGGCTTGAGCCCAAGAGGTGGAGGCTGCAGTGAGCCGTGATTGTGCCACTGCACTCCAGCCTGAGCAACAGAGTGAGACTCTATCTCAAAAAAAAAAAAAAAAAAAAGGCGAAGGGAAAGTGAATACTTCCTGTCATATTTTGATTGCCTAGACACATGGCACTCTTTCCTGTCACTGAAAACTGTCTTTGGGAAGTACTTGTACTCATCATTGGCCATTATTCCTCACTGGGCACGTGCTGGAGGCAGCGCAAGTGACCAGCATCAGCCTGAGAGTGTGGGGAGGGTTTTGTGAAAAGAACGAGGTTGATAAATAAGAGGGCTCTTACTCCAACCAATGCAGTTTTCTTTTTCTTTAGCTGTCTGATATTCATTGTTATTATTTTAAAAGTTTAATGATACCTTAAAGACAACCCAATCTAAATCCAAACAGTTTTTATACTTGTGTTATATAATTCAGTGTTTGAAATATCAAAATTTTCTTTTAGCATAGATATTTTCTTTAGTACTAAGTGCTACTTAAGCATTTACAAAGTAAAGATATTTTCATACCTAAATTTTACTTTAATTTTAATATTTTAATCAACCTCACATATATTTTGTATTCCATTATTCAGCTACAATAGGCACATCATTGAAGGCATCTTTCCCTCTCTGATTGGTTTTATTATATGACCATATGCAAACTCTATGATTTACTACACGGTGAGTGTACAACTTTTATTTTAGTGAGGGCTATCATACACATTGACATCCAGTCAATATATTTACTTCTTATAAATTAGAGAATTTTAACTTTCATAGGTCTGTAGATAGTTGAGAAGCCCAAAACTTGACAAACACAAATATGCATAATTTATTTGAAAAATAAACTTCAGACCTGATGTGGTGACTCATGCCAGTAATCCCAGCACTTTTGGAGGCAGAGGCAGGTGGATCACCTGAGAGCAGGAGTTCGAGACCAGCCTGACCAACATGGAGAAACTAAAATACGAAAAATACAAAATTAGCTGGGTGTGGTGGCACATGCCTGTAATCCCAGCTACTCGGGAGGCTGAGGCAAGAGAATCGCTTGAACCCAGAAGGTGGAGTTTGCAGTGAGCCAAGATAACGCCACTATACTCCAACTTGGCCAACAGTGTGAGACTCTGTCTCAATAAATAAATAAATAAATAAATAAATAAATAAATAACTTTATTTTTTAAAGTAAAAATAAAATATTCTGCTCCTTCAAGATGTGAGAGCTGCTGCCTGGACACATTGCCTAGCAACAAGATGCTAATCATTCAATGGTTTCTCTAAACTTGTGATTCATTATCTTCCTGTTGGCTTTCCAACTTGTCAAGTTTCCAGCGTGTTAACTTTTTGGTCACTTGACCAAACATCTCATGACATTACTACTGTCAGTGTATTAGGTTCTATTCAAATCAAGTTCTTCATGAATTTTCTATCGATGTGATATATGTGGAAATTTAGTCCATGTTCCTATCCCAGTTGAACATGTGGGATAGTTCCTATCCCACTAGCCTTTCATTTGTTTACATTAAGCACTAGTAATATTTTGAGAATGCAGTAAGATGAAAATTTTAAGTGATAATTGTCTTGGGACTGATTGATTCTAAGGTTGGGAAATAAAATTGAATCATCATTTCATTATGCATTGATTATGAATGTGTCCTTGGTAAAGTGTGTTTGTGATATCTGTCTACAATTTTACGTATAAAATCATTTAACTTAAGAAGGAAATCATGAGCTACTTATTCTTGGGACCCAGTGCTTTTTTTTGCCTCAATTTATTTCCTAGGCAGATACCAAAGTCATCATGCTTCATTTTTCTTACCAATGGCTTGTTGCTTGCTTGCTTTTCCTGGGACCTGGGACCGGGACAGAGGAGGGAAACACTATATAGATGTTGACTTCAACAGAATTAATTGTCACAAACAAGGACTGTGAAATTAAAAACTCTGAAACTCCTGTTAGGCACTGTCAAGAACTCGTTTGTATTCTACTAAAATTTAAATCTGACCTTTATTGAGTGCTTTCTCTGTTGAGACGTCATGGTAGGTGCTTTTTAAACCCACCTTATTTAGAAAAGTAATACAAATGTTTCTACTTTTGAGTAGATAAGTCTGAGTTTTAAATAAATTTACCAGTCAATTTTGTTTCTCAGTTATATGGTAATTTTTTTCATACTACAAACCTTTCATTTATTATTAAGTTCAGTTATCATTCTAGCTGTCAGGTGAATCACAAATCTAGATAGAGAAAATATTTACCTTAAGAAAGTTTGATTCACTCAGTATCAATTTGGATGTTCTGAATCTTGGTCATGTGGAAACTTAATTCTAGGACATCTTGATTTGAATCAGGTAAACCAACAAAACAAGTTAAAAAGAGATGAATGTCCAAGTCAGTTACTATTTAAATTGAATTTATTAAATACTTACCACTGAAACTTCTGGAGATCAGTAGACTATTTAGTATAAGGTATATGTCAAAACTCTCACCTGCTCCCAGATTCTATCCTTTGTTTGATATCATAACCGAACATTTTATTTTTTCAGATTGTCAATTCATATTGCAGGATTAATATATGCCTATTATAAGCATACTGTTTCTTATCAAATGAGTTCTCTGAAAATTGAATGCCTATAATCAAGGCGTATCTCTAAGACAGACTGCAGTTTAGTGGGCATGCCCGAAGCATTGCTAACAGGCCTGGAAACCTGTAACAGAGAATGCTTGCTCTCTCTCTGGACACTGCTCTGTGTTTTGTTGCTTTGGAAAAGAAAGCCGTATCAACTGTAATGTTCATTCAAAATTATTCATACAGTCTCTCCCAGAATTCAGCTAAGTAGTTGACCTTTTTGTGTTCCTGAGCTGATGAGACGTTAGTATCCAAAAGAGGTTGTAGGACAGTTTGCCCATGCACGCTGTAGCAACTAGAGCATCAAGAAAATTTTCATCTACAATTTCTCTTCTCTCTATTCAGATTTACTACTTCCATGTACTCTGCTCCTGCTGCATGCGTCCTGCTTAGAACTTGAGAAATTATTGAACATGTATTAATGAATAAGAATAAAATGATCTAACATTACCTGAGTGCCTACTATGTGCAATGCTTGTGCTAAACGCTTTATATAAGTTGTCTTCCTTATTCTTTATGCCCAGTCTGGGAGTTAGGTCCCCAAATGATCTTCCCTTTACCTACTGATCCTGAGAGAAGTTAACATGCCTGAGAATGCACAGCCTGTCATAAACGATGGATGTGAACCCAGATAATCAGATTCATTTAACACTGCACCATCCTGCCCCTATGGATGAACTGCTGCGACTAGAAATATCTTATCCTTTCTCCTGATAGCTTCCTTTCCTTTAAGGTCCAAGTCCACACAAGAGAGACGAAATTCATAACATAATGACATGAAGTTTCCTGGGAGACAAAACCTCTTGTCTTTTTCCCAAATACACTTCTGCTTCCTCTTAAATCAACTTCCCACCACGGTGTCTTTCCAAATTGAAAAGCATGCTATCTTTGCAGACTCTTGGCACTCCATTGGGATTCTCTGTTATCCAGTTTACCTCATTCAAAACATCTTTTCC